>NC_079893.1:8065381-8365381 GCF_024868665.1 Triplophysa rosa | reverse complement strand
TCTTTTCATGTGTCGGCATAGGATTTCCTAGTCAGCCATGGTCTGGCTCCGCCCACCTATGGCATCAGTCTTTAAATCTAATGAAGTCTGTGTCATGAACAAGCACCTGTGAAAGGAGAGATACAACTGTAGCTTCTCGCAATGCTTGTCATTCCACTTTGCCTTGTGTGCTTTCAGTCCTGCCCTGTGCCTCTGAGACGTTCAGTTTTAACAAGATCAGTCCAGCCTGATCAGCAGAAGCCTTTCAGTTGATCATGACAGCGAGAAGCGCTGAGATTGAAGATGTTAGCGGAGACAAGAACAGCTCCAATGGGTTCTGCCGCAGAAGAAGTTGATGGGAACAAACCGTTGTCACACCAGTTGAAACACAAGCGGAAGCTGTAATGGTACTTAAAGAAGAGCAAGTAACAGCTTTTCCAGCTTTACTGACACTGTCGTCCCCTACAAAGTGGCTATTGATTGACGGATGGTGTGTTTATTGTGCCTGTCCAGACTGACACTGAAGATACTTGTTTTACCACTGAAGTGATGCTGAACAGACCACATACACTGCCTTACACATAGTTTTGAAAACATATTTAGGGGACAGTTTACCTCCTAATTAAAATTCTGTCATCATTTCCTACGTGAAACTGCTTTTTCATTTTTTTTCCATAACTTTTTCAAGTTACTTTTTCTTTTAAGTAACAAGCTGGCTTTGCTGTAATGTAGTGATCATAAATTGCGTAATGTAATGAGGAAAATTCATAGCACATCAAATATTTGTTACAAGCATCATGCTGAAAATATAGTGGCTAAATGCGGTGTGACACATATAGCGGGGCGTCTTGTACTTGGTTGTTCATTGTACTTGATTGTAACTGAACAAATTGATGGCAATTGTTCAGGTGACAAAGGTTCTTTAAAAAATTTAAGTAGGCAAAAGAAGTGTCTACCTTTATGCCATTTATGACAAAGTCTTTCCTTTAAATTCAAAATGCTGTGAGTTGCATAAGAGTAGACATGGTGCGGCTCCGCCCATTTATGAGATAAACTATTTAAATTGCCACGAATATTTGAGGACACTGTGTACAATAGTTGTTACTCAGAGTAGACATTTAATTTACACACGGTTTCATGGGACGCACACGGCTGAACCGTATATAACTTCCAGTCTGTGCTTAGTTATAGTGTAATTTATTTTATATTTTTTTTATATTTTATTGTATATGAATTGTATTACATTAAAACTACTCAACAGTTATAGATTCTTTCTACCGGAAGTTAAGATTGGGCCACATAACGTTTGTTTATGTTGTTGCTGCTGAAACCGTCTAAATTAATTATGAGATTCTAAGGGATTGAATGGCTGTAACTTTTGTAGATTTACTTTTCTTAACAGTTTTTTTCTTCAATAAGTTACGTTTCCTCCAACTTTAAAAATGGAAAAGTTCCAAAAAACACCCACCGCTATGCCGCAGGTGTTTGTTGTTCTTTTTAGAAAGTCTTGGTTTGCCAGCAATGCCACGGTCCAGTTTCCCAAAGAATAACAGAAGGTTAACAGGTTGAAGTCCACCTTTCTCAGCCACCAGAATACCTCACGGTGAAGCAGAACTTGAAATTCCCACTCATCTGGCAGAGCTTTCAAATCTCAGTAATTATAATTCTCCATGTACTAAATCTAAAACTATGCTTTTAGAGGCCGCCAGAAAATAAACTGTGCAAGTAATTGACTCATTAGTGTTGCCCAAGAACGCAATGTACTCTTGAGAGATAAAAACAACAGATGAAGAAGAGAAAGGTCAAATGAAACGAAAGGTAGAATGATTTGAAAATTTGTAATTTTTTGGAAACGTTTCGCTTGGAAAGTGTAAAATGCTTATCACACTCATCACCTCACTTTCGACGTCTGCTCCATCTAGATTTTGACGTCATGTAAATGCTGCTTCAGAGCAAACCGCTCTCATTCCTTCTGAAAAAATAAGCGTTTTGCTCATCTTCTGGTCTCCCAACATCGAGAACATGGTTGGAATGTTTGATGGTTTAAATGGAGTTTTGAGCTGAAGCCAGTTTGCCCAGGCTTGGAGACCATTGCTGATTTTTTTCAACAAGGATGGCTATAAATTTACCATGGTCTCTCTTTTCCTTATACAGTAATATGATAGGAAAGGAGCATGAATCCAGGTAAGGACACAAAAAAGGAAGGCATTTGCCAGTAGGGAAGGATGAAGGTACATGCGCAGAGAGGAAAAATAGCTGTTGGGCTTTTTTGCGTAACCCAAATTGAATAGAAATGGCTGCCCGCGAGAGATGCTTAAATTCACAAGCTGCCACATCCAATTGTACGCTTACATTTAGGCGAATACAGAGAAAGAGACGGCGGGATGTGAGGCGGGGGTGTGCAAACCAGTTTAGTTATCTCTTAAACTAAATTAAACAGTTTTTCCACATTCAGACACGCATAAAATGATTGCATTCTCTGCGAGACAGAAATGCGTTCATTCAATAATCCAAGCGAACGTCAATCTGGAAACTCCATTACCTCTTCTAAATATCAATTCATGCTTCATAATGTAAAACAAAACAGACTTAAATGTAATGGGAAACCCTAAATTCCTTTGATATTAATGCTGTGTGCACCCATCACAACAAAGTAGTGGTTCCATATTTTTGCATTTACATCACATACTCTCTCTCTCATTTTTTCCTCAGGACGGCATGGGAAATCTTCGTGTAACCAAAGAAGGCGTCAGATTAGAGGGTGTGTCGGAGTTCCTTCTGCCACTTTATGTAAAAGAGATTAAATCCAGAAGGGTAAGAAGTTTTTGTTTTCTATTTTTAACCTGTTTGATGAGCAGGCGTCAACTGAAGTATCGCTAATTGCGAGATAGTGTTAATATAGTATTATCAACTTTAGTAAGAAGTTTCACTGCATTGGCAAGAGTGTTATTATAGTTTTGCTTTCAGTTTCATTGTAGTTTTATTCATATTTTAAAATGACCTTTTCTTTTTATATATTTATTTATGTATTTCATTTTAATTGTTGTTTAATTTTAGCAGATTTTGACATTTTATTATTTTAATTTTTTTATGTTGCTATATAAGTTGAATGTATTTTTAGTTTAGTTTCAGTTTATATACAGTATGTATAGTAAATAATTTTAGTGACTTAGTTGAGTTTATTGCCGATGCAATATTACTAATTGTCATTTAAATATTTACGCAGATATTTTATTTGATTTCAAATACCAGAAGTGTTTTATTAGTTTTAGTTTAATAAACAATAATAATCATCCTGAGAATTTATGGAAGCATATTGGTGGCAATATTCAATTTGAAATGCAATACGCAAAATGCAATGCAGTATGTAAAATGACAATGCATTTCGTATTTAAATGTACATTTAAAATAACATATGTGCAACATTAGGTGCAAAATGAAAATTCAATAATATAATTTACATTTGTCAGTTTCTACATTAGTTTTAAAATGCAATTTAAATTATATTATTAACGCTCTCTAATTTGCAAAATTAAAATGAAAACGTATTCCCCAGATTGATTGCAGCAGGACATTCAGGCTCAATGCTGGATCTGCTCGCACAATCTGCTAAACATTTCCCTGTTACTGTAGATCCCTCAAAGAGTTTTTTTTCTATGTGGCACCATTTAGCTATTAAATCTTGTAACTGTGTCTTTGCAGCCTCGAGCACAGGTTCGGTTCATTCCTTAAACTTTGTTTGCCAAATGTTGATGCAACCCAGAGGCATTACAACTTTGCAAGCTACATATTTAGCTGCAGACTTGAAGATTGAACATTTACATCTAGATTTAGGTGTAGATTTATGATGTCCACATTTGACTTATTTATTTAACCCTGAATGTTTAAAATATTTGACATTTCACAATAACATTTAGCCAGTTATGCTTTTTTATGTAGTTTTTTTGTGGCATGTGCCAAGATTAAATAGAAAATTAGAGACATTCATGCGGTATCCCCACACTCCAATCAAATGCCAGCACGCAGACAGGAAGTAAAGTCGCCATAGTCATCCATCATCACCAGAGCCAGCTGGGATTCTGGAGTGAGCGTGGTGAAGATTTTTGCTTGAGCTCTTGATATATGTGACACGTGTAGTATAGATCACTTAGATGAATTGGGTGAGCGCGCGGGCATTCATTCTTTGTCAAGCCCGCATGCAGAGAAGTGAACGGGGTCGAGCTCGTCCAAGCGCTTCCGCTGTACGAGCTGTGTGTGCATCATGTTCCGGTTCATTTGTATTTGGCCTCTGTTGACCTTTAACAGCCAATTACAAACACAACATTGTTGATTGATTTTCTTTCCGTCCAGCTTTGTGTCTTTTTCTCCTTAACACACTGTAGCTGTGTTGTCACTGCATTTATAATTTACCGTATTTCACCCTCTGACATAAATGTCCTTGACTAGCATATGCAGGTTGGTTTAGCCTTGCCTTGAACTTTCTGGTGAAGCTTGTTGATCAAAGACTGCTAAAGGAGTTGATCTAGTCTGGTTGGAGTATGTGTATAGTTTTCAGCAAGAACAACGAGCTGGATACTAGCTTTGCCAGGCTGTGATATCACTAAACGTTGTAGGATGATTTAAAGAGATTGTTCATCAAAAAATAACAATTCAGTCATCATTTATTCAGCATCATGTCATTTAAACCTGACTTTTTCTTTAGTGGAACAGATATTCTGAGAAATGTTTTGTGTTCATACAATTGAAGTCAATGAGGGCCAGTGTTGTTTGGTTAGCAAAATATCTTCTTTTGTGTTCTGCAGAAGAAAGAAAGTCATACAGATTTTGAAAGACAAGAGAATGAATAAATGATGAAATAATTTTGATTTTTGAGTGAACTATCCCTATAAAGTCTTAAGCTACGCTAATGTTGTTAGTCAGCACTATTTGCTTGTGATTAGCGATGCTACGAGCTACAGCAGGGTTGATAACAGGTGAACATATCTTAAATGAGGTGTAGCAGTCTATTTCCCTGACTTTGTACTGATATACTGTGCTAAAGCAATGGCCTTTAAATCTGCATGGTGTGCATACTAATTTATAATGATAAACCACTTCACGGCAGCACAGATAAACTTATAAAGAAGCCTCATCCTTAAGCCAGTAAATCAAAGTGCCTATTGTGTTAGCCACAGTGATTAGTATTAAAGAACACAAACAAAGTGCCGGCTTGCTTCTAGCTTTCTGATGGCACCTCAGATTAGCCTCGGTAATCACCAGCATCAAGGGCCTCTGCAGTTTCTCTCAGCATCCAATGCACTTTTGTTGTGACATGGCGGCCATTTTGGATCTTTCATATAACTGTGAATTGCAATGAATTCAGCTAGCATTTAGGTTAGGCCAAAAATCTGGGTGACAGGTATGGGATTTTCCATGTTTTGAAGTCTTTTTGTTTGGGGCTCTGTTAGCATCACCAACACTGTGGCAGTGAGTGTCAACGAGCGCCAAAGAAACACAGACATGTAGCCTATTAAGGGAAAAGTGCTTGAAAAGGATAAAGAATATGCCGATAAACCAAGGTCAGCAAAAAAGGGACAATATTGTTGCTACTAAACTTTAAAAACAAAACAAGAGCAGAAACATAAAAGTTATCATTCAAAACATTAAATTACTTTTTGTATAATATAATTTTACTGAGAAAGGGGTTGGGGCTGTTTTCCTCTTATCAACCAAGCAAACATTCAAACAGTCTTACGGAGTTGTTGGGTTGCCAGATCAGCATAATAGTTTTTTTGAATCAGTCTTCAAATAGCTTAGAAAGGACTTTTTAAACACCACCGTCATTCAGAATAGTAATTTTCTTGACCCTGGTCAAGACGCTGGTGCCTCTTGGTTTTAATAATGCTACAGTAGCACTAGCTCAAATGTGGGGGTGTATTTTAAAATGAATAATAATAATAATCAATAGCTAATGATGACTACTGTTTTTGTTGTTCTGTTGCACCGATGAGTGCAATTACCAATAATATTGCATGATGTCTCTTACAAATGCACGTTTGAATGCAGATATAAAAAGACTGATAATAAGTACAGTACACCTAATTTATGAAGGGCTTAATTAAAATATATTGTGAAATCGTGGGATTGAGTTTGAACTGTGTCACACTGTTTTTCTTCGATGGGGGCTCTTAATGATAAAAGTCACATCTTCAGCTATCGTAAAACAAATAAAGCCAGTGACGACTTCTTAAAATCAAAGATTATTAGAACTGAACATACTGTATTTACAGAGGAGTGATACTTTGATGCAAAATCCATAGATGTCTAGAGTTTTAAACCCTTGTCTCTAATTTGTACTTGAAAAGTGCCTCTTTGTCCTCCTTTGAAGTCTCTTTGTTTGTCATTTGCTAGTTTAGACTGAATTATGATGTTTGATGCCGTTCAAACTTGTGTGAAGCTTGGTTAGTGTTACTGATCTGTCAGTTTTACTGGTTAAAAAACATTATCATTGCCATTATTCAGTCACCCTAATGTTATTCACAATCTGTATAGGACTCTTTCGTCTGTGGAACATAAAAGAAGATATCCCTTTAAAGGGATAGTTCACCCAAAAATGAAAATTCTGTCATCATTTACTCACGCTCATGTGATTTCACACCTGTAAAAATTAGAGAAAGATATTTGGAAGAATGTTAGAAATGTTCAGCTCATTGACTACCAAAGTAGGAAAAATGTAATGGTAGTCAAAGGTGTCCCAGAACTATTTGTTTTCCTAAATTCTTCAAAAGGTCTAATTTTGTGTTCAACAGGACAAAAATATACAATAATTGTTTTTCTACTATGGTAGTGGATGATGTCCCAGAACTGAAAATGGCTGATATTGTTCCAAATATATTTTTATTGTGTTCAACAGAACAAAGACATTTATACAGGTTTGAAACAACCTGACGGTGGGTAAATAATGACAGCATTTTCATTTTTGGGTGAACTATCCCTTTAAGCTAGTTAAGAAGCCTGAAAATCAGCATGCCCAAGGCTGGGGCCCACAGGGATGTGCGATGATGTCATCACATTCGTCCTCTATCAAAACTAGAGGTCTACAACACGACTTGAGTTTTAATGCTTTGCTGATCCATGCAAGATTGTTTCCTTGTTTCCTCCTAGATTTAGGACATGCAGTATTTGTCATGATATCTCCTGCTTCTGATGGTGAAGTCATGTGGACTGTGCAGAGCTAATTTAGGGATGTCTAGTACAAGATAATTTATTAGAGGCATGACGTACATGCTCATGTTCGTTTGTTTGTATGGATTTTTCATGCTGAGCCACACCTGGTGAATAATGCCAAGGTCTCACACATGTTTTAAAATCGTCCTTCTCAGGTCACAAGAGTACATCACTATAGAAGACAAAAAGTTTATTTTTACCTCGCTACCTCTGTAACTCCCTCTAGTGTATGTTGTACAACCATTCTCGCTACAGTCTCTCTTTCATACTCACTATCTATCATTATCTCTATCTCTCTATTGTATTCCCTTGTGGCCTTGTTGCTAGAATGCCTTTGTTGAGAGTTGCTAAAATGAGACAATGTTTCCTATTGTAGGCATTATTTCCTCACTGTGTGTGATGTAGGAAGAATATAATGTTTTCTTTTGTTCTCCTCCCCTCAGCAATCTCACCCTTTTTACCCTTAACAAATGTAATGACAGAGAAAAGAAAAAAAAACTAGTCCACATACGGTACATGCAACCTACAGGAGCTGCTTTGCTTGTCTTTGTTTGTTGACCATTTGTTGACACTTATGTCAGCAGATTTGGCTCAGGGTTGTTTAGCGTTGTCCTGGTTGCCCCTACTGGTAGATAGAACTACAACTGATGTCTATTCTTGAAGGGATAGTTCATCCAAAAAACGAAAATTCTGTCATAATGTACTCCCACTCAGGTTGTTCTAAACCTGTAAAAATTTTGTTTTTCTGTTTAACGCGAAAGAATGTATTTTAAAGAATGTGAGAAGCCAAACAGTTCTGGGGTACTGTTGACAACCATAGCAGTTTTCTTTTCCTACTATGGTAGTCAATAGTATACCCCAGAATCATTTGGTTACAAACATTATTCAAAATATCTAAATTTAGGACAACTAAATTTATGCAGGTTTGGAACAACTTGAGGGAGAGTAAATGATCATTTTCATTTTTAGTTGAACTATTCCTTTAAGTAGCCATGTAGTCTAACAAAATAATATGTAATTTTATTATAGTAGGTTTTACCAGTGCATGATTTTGTTGTTTAAATTGTTTTTCAAACTTTTTACCGTGGTAGTTGAGTTACACTATCAAATGTATGCACTACTGTACAGTGTGTTAAGTATGCACTGAATTGATGTCATGAGAATAAAATTGCATGGGCGTTTGAATCGAGATCGCGATCACGATGAGTAATTGTCCAGCTCGACTCAAGTCCACGCTTCTTTGAATGTCATAACACAAGTCATGAGTTCTCAGGAAGACAGAAGCTAGTCCAAGGGCTTCAGATGTATTCAAAAGCATATTGGTATTAATGTTTTATTCAGACCAGGACAAGGAGGGGTTTGGAGTGTGTTGGAATGGCCCGTGTAAAAATAGGTTTCCATTAACATTTAACAACATTTCAGGATGATAAAATGTGGAGACTGTTCAGGCCTTCAGGAACTGAGAATGACGGAGAACATTAATTATTCTCTCTCTGTGTCTCTCACACACAAACACAAAAATGTGGGCACCTTGCAAGCTCGTCCATCTCCATCTCTCTCTGTGATTGGCTGGATGCGCAAGCTTTATCCCCCAAATCCGACGTGTTTGCATTACGTCACGTTTTCGCCACGACTGAGCTGCGATTGGCTAGATCAAACCCAACCCAACATCTAAGCACAAGACAGATGTGTCATCAGGGAGCTGCAAGCGTAACAAAGAGTGATAGTCCCTTTATTTATATTAGTGTCGCACAATCTGTCCTGTCAAAACACATTATTATTGTTTGTCTGCATGGGGCTGTGTGTTTACGAGGTCGTATGATAGCGACGTGATGCAATTCGACAGATGCAGAGATTGCATCAACCGCTAGTGACATGTAATATAATTCACAGTGGGCGCGCTGAGTTTCCTCTGCATTACTGTTTTATGACTTCAAATGTTTCGTATAGACTTGATGCGTTAAAAGCCCTTGGAGACGGCGGCCCTTGTTAAGGCAGCGCATTAGAGTTTGATGGAAAAACTATTATAGGATGTAACTAATTGGGGTCACTATGACAACTACCCTCAGTTAATTAAGCAAATAAACATTGGTAGTACCAATTAAATCTTAAAAAATCTGATGTCAAATTCATAAAATAAACCACCGATACGGACGTTAATGCCAACCCGGACGCAGGATGAACTCTACCCTCTCGATTAACGAAATTAATTAAAAACGGACACGGTTTTATTGAATGCTACACGATGACATTAGGTGTGCCTGTGGTCCATTTTATCTTTGATCCTCATCGCTGACTAATGACATTTAGCCAAGGGCTATGTAGCATGTGTAAAAGGGCAGGCTAGCCGCTGGGTGTTTAGCTAGCAGGCCCAGGGTAGAACCTGGACTTGGAAGGTAAATGTTAAAGGTTATAAGAGTGTGTCGGCAGGACAAAAGAGAATTATAGCTTGGGCGGAAAATCTTACATAATTAAAACGATAAATCCAAATAATCTGTAAATTTGAATGATTTTGAAAGTGATGCGCAAGCTTGACAAAGATGGCCTTTAAAGATTTACTTTCTCCAGATCTACACCTTCATTGTTCTCAGGACAAAAGTAACAATTCTGCTTTCTTGAGATAGAATAAGTAAACTCTAATGTGGGAATGAGACACAACTCAAAAAGGCGTATGGTAGAAATCTTGAAGCTTCACATTTGTTATTTGTTTAAAGATAAAATATTGAAAATTAAATATTAAAATAAAATATTAATTCACATTTATTAAAAATGTTCCTTTGGCATTGACAATCCTTCCTTGCAAATAAATGCAAGATTTTATATTAAATAACTGAAGCTGCTTCTGGGCATTGTGTTCAGGTTTTTAATCTTTGGTAACTGTTATGAAATGAAACGCAAGCATGTTTATTGATCGTTTCTGTTCAGTCCGCTCATTTTATTGTGTTTAACTACAGCTGTCGTCAGTGTTTTTGTTTGACAATGGCAGGGGAATGTGTTAAAATATCAAATTGGAGACTGTATTCTGTTGATTGTGGCACTAAACAACACAACAAGATGATATTTTAAACTCCTTATGTAGCCGAATCTGTGCTGGTTTGTATTGGCCGCCTCCAGTTTTCCCTTTGTTTTGCCTCCAGCTAGTGCCGTGACGTAAGCGAGAAAGGGGTCTATATGCTGGGGTTAATATCTTAACAGTAGTATTCATAATTTTTCTGATTTTACATTGTGTGCTTAATTCAGCAAGTGGCACTTTATCTTGGAAATCAAAAAGCATTTTTAATCCAAAGTCTTAAAGGTGCTGTGTGTATTTTTTTTGGGGGGGGGTCGATTGACAGAAATACAATATAATATACACAGCTATGTCTTCAGAGGTGTATAAAGATCTTACATAATGAAACGTTATGTTTTTATTACCTTAAAATTAGCTATTTCTATCTACATTCACCATGGGTCCCCTTACATGGAATTCGCCATGTTGCTTCTACAGTAGCCCTGAATGGACAAAATACTCTACAGATCTCGTTTCACAAATATGTTATGTCCTTTGGCAAAGAAGCGAAACCGTGATAACATCTTAGCCCTGTCACAGCCGCCGTGATGATTCGAAAGGGAGGGGGAGGGGGAGAGAGCTGTTGGTTGCAATTCGCAACCTCACCACTGGATGCCGCTACATTTCATACACTGGACATGTTTTGAACCTGTCAGCCAAGTCTTGGCTGTCAACGATCAGATAATGAATCAGTAAGTCAGGAGATAATAAAAAATCACTGACGTTTCATTTGTTACATTTGGTCGAAGTCAAATGCGTTGCATTGTTGGAAACAATGCCCTGTTTTATACAGAATATTTTGGCATAAGTATTTACTGCATACTGCCTAACTAATATGACTCAAGTTTATGTATGTCAGGTATTCCAATTATATCCTGATTTATTTGCTGTATCCAAACATCAACTAGACACATGTCAAGATATTGATATGGCGAGAATGTCATCCATAAAATGTATATTTATACCGTGTCTCAACATTTCATATGGTCAGGATTTTAACATTTTCTCATTTCCATTGTTGCTGTTGAGTTTTCTTAACACACACTCAGATTACAGTGATTGACAAACTTGGGTGCCAGCATTCTTTATGAAAAGCAATGATTTCCATTTTGCAATACCCTGCTCAGCATTTTCTATACAGTGCTGTAGGTTTATGAATACTGTCCTTAGTTAATGAAGGAAGTGTGCAGCTGTTACTGTTGGGTTTGTTTGGGTACTAATTGCCTCACCTGTCTCTGTAGTGATTTTATTCTGACAGTCATTCTCCACTTTTCCACAATTTTGGAATGTATTGAGTGTTTGAGTTTTTTTTTAATGCTTCTGAATCTGACTCAACCTTATTCTAGACACATGACCACTAACATACATGTCTTGGGGATTAAATCATTTCAAATCTTTCTGATGGGGTAGCATTTTTGTGTCACGATGAACATACTCTTAAAGGAGAGGTTTCTTTCTACTTTTACACAAATGTAATATAAATCTTAGGGGTCCACAGAATGTGTCTGTGAAGTTTCACCTCAAAATACACCGCAGATCTTTTATTATACCATGCCTTAATTGCCCAGTTTTGCATGTGAGGAGAAACACATGTGTGTCTCTTTAAGTGCATATGAGCTGCTAGTCTCCGCCCCCTTTTCATAGAAAACTCAGCCAGGGTTGTGAGCCTGTGCTTCCATCGACAAAAGAAGGGTCACATAAAGCGAATGAGAAACGCTGTTTCCGTCTTTAAACACCAAACACATTGTTTTCTAAAAGCGAACAGACTCCTAACAAAGGCGTCATGTTTTCTACATGCGAAATTACACATGACAAACCTGTCGCGGGTTTACAGACCATACACACTGCTTTCTATAAGTGAAGATACTCAAGACAAACGCATCGCGTTTTCTCTAAGTGAAAGTAACGTTACACAGGACAATCCCGTTGCGTGTTTACAAGCCATACACATTGCTTTCTTTGCGTGAACGGACAAACGTTTCACAATGACGTTTTACCTACTTTTAAGTTGCCTCAGGTCCCTGAGGTCTTACTTAAAAATAACTGTACTTACAATGTCTTTATTTGCAGCTTTGCCTCGTTCAGTCTGGTGGATTTCCATTGAAAACAAAATAAATCCATTGCTCTCCTGTCAGGCTGGGAACAGTGTTCTGTGCTGCTCTGTGCAGCCAACAACAGAACACTTAGCATGCTTTGCTTACTTTTGCCATGGTGTCGGAACTAATTCAGATATGTCGCTTGCGAAAACAAAAATGGTGGCAGCGCCATGGGTGGACACGTTCAGAAAAGGGGGCAGTAATATTATAATAAGAACGACTACCTACGTCAGAAAGCGAGCGAAATCTGAACGGCTCGTTTTCTCACATGCTTGCAGAGATAGGCTCACGTAAACAAAGTTACTGGATTGTCTTTTTTCACGTTTTCTGAGTTGGTAGATGCACCAGACACCTGTTTATAGTACTTAAACATTGAAAAAGTCAGATTTTCATGAAATGTCCCCTTTAAGGTCTTATAACTGTAAGATAAAGATTATTCTAAAGATAAAAGATACAAACATTCTAAATTTAAGAGAATAGCCAGAGTCCACAACAGTCAACAATCAATACGAAGGAAAGAAATTGCTGAGATTCATTTCCTCATGAACAGTGAACATTGATAGCCAGTCAATGGTGTGGATGCTAATCTAGTTATTGTTATAGCTGTCTTTATAGTTATCGTTCTTGATGTGAACAGGCCTTTAGAGACTTCTCTATAACCTAAAGCTCTAGTTGTAACAGACTTGTGACCCATTTTTGCATCATGACTCACAAGATGAGAACTACTAGCCTATAGTTATTACATATTCCTAACATGTTGATCCCTGGTGCTCATGTGGGAAATACAGGTTTAAATCGAACCTCATTGTGGTACCATTTCTTATTTCTCTCACCACTTTAGTATGTTTTAAATATGTATATATATTTTTTTTTTCTGAGCAAGAAATAACTATCATACGTTTTTCCCTGATTTACAGAAGACTCCCACTAAAATGTCTTTCAGTGTATCAGTCTTGTCAGGCATATTTACAACAAAAATCAATTTATGACACATTAAAAGACTAATTACTTTCACCCCAAATGCTAATTAGTTGTAATTTTACTTTTTTTTAATTTGCCACTATCCTAGGTTTTGCCCATTTGTCAATAAGATTTTTTATCTCATTTAAAGCACAATAAAATGTAATATGCTCCCTTATTAAGGTCATGTCTTATAACCACCCAACTACCTGCCCGCTAGATCCCATCCCCGCTCATCTCCTCCAGGCCATCTCTCCATCGGTTGTTCCTGCTCTGACCCACATTATCAACTCGTCTCTCACCGCTGGTACATTTCCCACAATCTTCAAAGAGGCCCATATTACCCCGCTACTGAAGAAACCCACAACAGTGCAATCCTGCACTGTTAGAGAACTACAGACTGGTATCACTCCTCCCCTTCATTGCTAAAACTCTTGAAAGTGTGGTATGTAACCAGCTCTCATCCTTTCTCACCCAGAACAACCTCCTGGACAGCAACCAGTGTGGTTTTAAGAGCGGTCATTCCACTGAGACTGCGCTGCTCTCTGTCATTGAAGCCCTGAGACTGGCAAGAGCCACCTCTAACTCATCTGTACTTATCCTACTGGATCTATCTGCTGCCTTTGACACCATTAACCACCACATACTCCTGTCGACCCTCAAGGCTATGGGTGTCTCTGGAGTGGTGCTACAATGGTTCAGGTCTTACCTCAGAGGTAGGTCATTTAGAGTATCCTGGAGGGGAGAGGTCTCTGAGTCCCAACATCTCGACACAGGGGTGCCTCAGGGCTCAGTGCTTGGTCTGTTGCTATTTTCTATATACATGACATCCCTTGGCTCTGTCATTAGGAATCATGGCTTTTCCTATCACTGCTATGCGGATGATACACAACTCCACCTGTCATCTCAGCTTGATGATCCGACTGTTTCTGCACGCATTTCAGCATGCCTAGCCGAAATTTCGCTCTGGATGAACGACCATCACCTGCAGCTGAACCTTGCTAAAACAGAACTGCTTGTAATCCCGGCTGACACAAAGATTCATCACAACTTCTCCATTCAAATGGGCTCATCAACCATCACATCTTCCAGAACGGCCAGAAACCTGGGAGTGGTGATCGACGATCAGCTTAACTTCACTGATCAGGTTGCCAGCACCACCCGGTCCTGTAGATTCATCCTCTACAATATTAGGAAAATTAGACCTTTCCTATCCGAGCATGCTACGCAAGTCCTAGTCCAGGCTCTTGTTCTGTCCAGACTGGACTACTGCAATGTGCTACTGGCTGGACTTCCAGCTTGCACAACCAAACCTCTACAGATGATCCAGAATGCAGCTGCAAGAGTGGTCTTCAATGAACCGAAGAGAGCGCACGTCACTCCTCTCTTTTTTAAGTTACATTGGCTCCCTATAGTCGCTCGAATCAAATTCAAGACTCTGCTCCTGGTCTGCAAGACCACCACTGGTTTGGCACAACTCAATATTTGCGCCATGTCTGAGACTTTCCTTATGCGCGCTTTGGATCTTCTCACAGCGCGCAAGCGAGTTTTCTTGTGCATCATCTTGCACTTAAATGTTTTAATTGGCAAGGCTTGAATGAGTGTAGTTTAAATAGCAACATGTGCTGTTCAGGTCTCACCTGCACTCGCGTGCTCATAACACCCGGGTGATGAAAGCATAAATGACTGGTCATATTACAGCATACGTCAATCCTATTGAAATTTTTCTACATTATTTGATTTGTTGTAGGTATTAAATGTGTATCCATCGACAAACATACATTAGCTGAACTTTGTCAGTCTGTTTAACGCATTATAATTTTTAACGAACTATATTATAATGCGTCGTCATATTTAAGATGAGCCGCGTTCCAAGCTCGTTGGACCGAGTGCCGAACAGTTGGTGGAGAATCGTGCGTTTAAATTTTTTACCGAGAACCGTTACACCCCTAGAAGCTAGACATCAATGTTAATATCGCTGTCAATATGGATATTTCTCTTAAACAAATGCATTGATTCGCTTCGGAAGAATTTTGTTAAGACCACAGAGCCGTGTCGAGCAGTTCTTTGATCAATGGATGCACTTTTTGGAGCTTCAAAAAGTCGACGCCCATTCACTCCCATTTTACCGCTTGGAAGTAAAATGATACGTGGTATTATAACTTCGACTGCATTATTCTTCGAGATGAAAACAATATTCGGTTAGGATGCCTTGAGGGTGAGTAAAAGTTTGGAAATTTTGATTTGCCGGTGACATATCCCTTTACTGTCTTTGACCCATATATATATATATATGAATACTTGAATTAAGTTTACTTCTTCATTAGGTGCAATTTTTTTACACAAATATTTTCAAAAGTCATTTTGCTTGATATTTGTACTGAAAATGAGACATTATGTTCCCAGCCTATAACTTGAGTATGCTTGCTCTCCCATTATAAATAAGTGCCCCAGATCTCCCAGTTTGTTCATATGGATGATGTGGCAACAATTCAGCATGTTCCACCTCCTGAATCATAGCCCTCTCAAGCAAACTTAGAACATGAAAAGATTTTATGTAGACCATTCCTTACAGCGTCCTGGTTTCATTGGTGAGGCGTGTATATGTAGATCAATACAGAAAGTTAAGCCGTATTAAAGAGGAGGGGTCTGATCAGTAATACAGTGACAAACAGTCCCTGCGGCGTGCTCATGCTGGGATCAGACTCAGAGTGAAGATCTAGCCGATAGCGTGACGAACACCGTTGGGAACATGATACAGTACATTATTTTATGTTGCTGTAAAGCCACACGGCGACTTGAATCTATTAAAAGCTTGCTTGCTATTAACCAGAATGTGTGCCTGTAAAATGCCAAGATTGTTTGTTCGTTGTGATTTGTTTGGTTTGTGCATTGCAGTTGAACCTGGTGGGTATGTTTACAGTAAGTGTTTCTATGATGAATATTTATACTGTATAATAAAGCTGCATAAATTTGTATAAGTTTGTATACTTTAATTGCAGTATAGGTAAGGTGTGTAATTTTATCGGTTAAAATGTTTTCCAAACCTAAGATGCAGAGACAAGTAGGCCCCTTTAGGTTAGTTTCCTTCGAAAATAATTACGACTTTGACTGAACCATCTAGCCCTGCATAAAAACATTGACGAATGGTGTAAATTAGGGGCGGAGCTATTTCCTTGGCTCATATTTTTTTCAATTCTGTTCATTTTTCGACAATAGAAATTCCTTCAGATTTAAAGGAATAATTTAACTAACAAGAAAAACATTTTTGTCATCGTTTACAGTATTCACACAAGCAAAAAAGGCTTGGAACGACATAGGGTGAGCAAATGATGAGAGAATTGTCATTTTGGGTAAGTTGTCCCTTTAATGAGATGTTACCCTGAGATCAAGAGATTTAACATACATGACATGTATTACAGCGTGTCAATGCCACAGGTTCTTCACAAGATCACATAAAAAATTCATTATATGCTTCTTCATCTATAGTCTAATGTAAAACGTACATTGACAGGACTGTCAGCTGGTTTGGCTCATTTAGCCGTCATCTTGTTTAGCTCATCTTTAAAACATGATTTTCTTATCAATCATTTTCTGTATTACTCTTTGATTTTGTTATATCGTGTGTGAATTTTAGTGTGTCTCATGCTGTGGCTTGTATGAAATCAATAGGATTATATTGGCTCAATGCAGCATAGAAACAGTTAGCATGTTGAGTTGAACAGTCAGCAAAGAGTGATAGACAGAATGATGCAGAGGGCTGAGAGAAGAAGTGATGACATATTGTAAATGCAAGGATCTGAGGTTTGCGGTTACTGCCCGCATAAACTGCCTATAGACCACTTGGCAAGAAGTAAACACTGGTCCAGAAGTACTTCCGGTATCATTTGTATTTATTTCATTTTTAAATCTTACATGTGTAATTTAATCTTAATGAAATTCATTTAAATTTTTGATTCGGTTATAAATGTTCTTTTGGTTGTATTTTGTTCAAATGTTTGTGTGTGCTGTCTGTAGGAACTGCACCACATCTTTTTTTTATCCTAAAAGGTGAATTAACATCATGAATAAACTAATATTTACCAGTAATCGTGGTTGGCAGACTGTAGAATTACTTCAATAACATCATATTTAACCTGATAGACATACTCAGTATGATGATGTTTTCATTCACACTTACATTTTATCTGTAGCCCTGTATTAATTTGAGATATTTAGTTATTATTAACACACTGAAAATGACATTTATGAAACTTCAAAGAAAGATTTTTAAACATCAACGATAACAAAATAACACTAAAATGCACAATTTAACACTGCTAGAGTTTCATCATTTGTAGGCGACTTATTTAGATCAGTAAAGTTAAACCGTATCTTATCCGACTACATATTACTGTACTTTACGACGAGATTAGAATTTGCAGGCTAAATCTTGCCTCAAAAAAGGTGCAACCGAATTAAAACGTTTATTTCAAACTAATTTGTAGTTACTGAGCCCCTGCTGTGAACCTTCCATGTCTATTTAACTAATACCCTATATGTATTACCAAGCCAAATCCTCCTACCAAGGTGAGAAAGAACAAATGTTCCTCGTCTGAGCATTGCAGCAGTTCGTGGGTTGAATTTCTAAAAAAAGTCAAATTAACACTCGCAGTGTAATCCACACTCTCAAAGTGTGGATTATATATACACTGTGAGAGTTGATTTGACTTTTTTTTAACACTGATGATTTTGCTGTGCAGGGAACACACATATTGATAAATGTATACCTTGAATGCACTCTAAGTCACTTTGGATAAAAGCGTCTGCCAAATGCAAATGTAGTCCAAAGACATCCAATAAAATCCATTAGTCCTTTCAAACTATACAAGCTTGTTTAATATTACAGATGAAAGGTATTAAAGAGACCGCAATGTGAAAATGTATCAAGAAATAAACAGTTTTCAACATTATTATTGTTTTATTTGTCCTCGGGTTGTTTTGTGAGTGTGTTTTGTTGTTCATCGCTCTCAGAACAGGTCAGCCAGTTGTGCTCAAACTGGTTACAAACTACATTATTAGACAGTCTAAGTAATCAATAATCTATTACCAATCAGACAAGAAGCCTATTTCATCTTCTCTTTCAATGGTGAGTTGTGTGTGTGGGCGAAATTAGTTTTGGTCCTTTAAGGGAGAACAACACTGTTTTGTAGCACGCTTGACAATCACATTTCCTAAACTGATTTATGGACGCAACCAAATAAAACTATATGTAAAGGATACCGTCAGATAAATCTTCTGCAACGTTCTGTTTGCAACAATCTGTCAAATAAATCTTTTTCAATGTTCGTTTTACCAAACTTTAGAAATGCCTTTGCAAAGTGTCTTCTCGTACACGGGGAAGGTCATTACAGACAATGATCATGTAGCTGGATTTAATGCTCAGTACTTAGATTTCTGACTGCGGATGGCAACCAATCATATTTCACTCCGCCCAAGGCCACCGTGAGATTGGATGGTATCCAGATATCAGTACAGGGCACACGTCAGCTGGGATCAGCCGTACTTTATGTGCATGTGAGCAGTTAGTATAATCCCATTCCTCACAGCGTGAAGCGCTTGGTCTGTGTAGGTGTATGTGAGGGATCATAATATGTATTCAGAAGATGTCCATAGTCAGTCCATATGTTATATTTTATTCATAATTTCTCCAGAAAATCTTTCACAATGGTTCATTGACTCTACACCTGATGTGATATCAAGCAAAAACATGGTTGAAACAAATCACGTTATGTGTGTACTCAACATCTATCTATGTACTGTATCTATTGCTATCTGTCTGTTTGTATATGCTTATGTATGTATGTAAAACAGCAAGATTATGAAGGAAGGTAATACAGAGAAGGCAATGCAATTTTGCTACGCATTACTTGAGTTCTTTGCCTTTGGGTAGATGATTTCACCTGTGAAGACACCAACGTAACGTAAAAGCTGTATATGGGATGTAATTCATTTAAGGCGCTTTAGGCACGTAATAAAAAGTTTGAAATTAAAAAGTTTAAGGGAAGCTTTGAAGTCATAAAGACAAATTGAATAAAAACTTATCTTAATCTTAAACAGTGAAAGTCCTGGATAAGGAATGATCATGTCTTTCTGCCCATCTGTTGTTAAGTGCATTAGTCTACATTAGTTTCCAATCTCGCACAAGTGTATTTTAGCTTTGGTTTATGTGAGATTTTCGTTCTAACAATATAATATATCTAGTCATTCTACATTTAATCCAGAATTAAAACCACATTAAACCGAGTAGAAAATGAAGTCAAATTAATATATATATATATTTTAATTAATGTTTTTCTGGCTATTCTGGGTCACTTCACAACATGGGTCATTGGGTTTTAGGAGAATTCTTTTTAATCATCATGTGTATTATTGTTATAATATCCTGTAATTTGCGATGAAAACAATTCTGTTAAATTTAGAAAGCAATAAAGTCTATTGCAAATGTGTAGGCCTTCTGTAGGACTAAATGTGCGTATCTGTTTGCCCTGCGACAGTAAGCATTTGTTAGCCATGCAAGACAGGGCCCAATGACAAAGGCATTGTTTGTTTGTATTTACATGTGATTCAGGAGATGTGCACGGCTAATCTGCCAGGGTCACACTTTACATGACACAAAAGATTGCTGTTTGCTTTCGGCTTGGCAGTGATTGGCAGTGCTCAACCAACCACATCCTGCATGAAAATACTGCTTCTTTTACTTGCATTACAAAAATGTCTGCGTTTAAAGGTAATGCGTGTCATTTTTGTAAACTTAAATTACTTTCTCTCATGCCATTTTAATGTGTAAATACAGTATATCAGTAATCAGTAAGCCATTCATATCTTTGGCAGGCAGAGATGTCGAATGTTTCACACATATGCACTCAATAACACATTTTTTACTTAAACGCTGCTTGATCTACTAAATTTATAGTTAATAGTGCTTATTAATTCTCCAATTAGGTTTTATCACCCTCACTTAATGTACAATACTGCTGTCTCAACAGGCAGTATGCTGCGCCTATACATAAAAGACTCAAGGCATGTTAGATTTTTGTTTGTTTAAAGGTAAAATGTGTCCGTTCTAATCTGCTGGCAGAACCAGATAAAACTGCAGCTATAAATATTGTTTCTGAACAGGCATATTTCAGATTATTTAGATTATTTTCAGATTATTTGTTTGTATGAGGGCAGTCAACTAATTAATGGGTTAACCCTTTCAAACATAGAGGTCACTACAGTGGACAACTACAAAACGACAGAAAAGGTCAAATCTTGTTTTATATTCTCTAACAGCCATAACACACATGCTCGCACGCGCACACACACACACACGCACGCACGCACGCATGCAGACACACACACACACACACGCACACATGTCTTTATTTAAAGCAATCATATGGCTTCAAAACACCAATGAATGGAAAACCATATGGAAAAAATCAGGATACTTTTATTGAAATATTTTATCTTTTTTGGACATAACCTAAACCAGTGGTCACCAACCTTTTCGGGCCCATGATCCCCAACCTCGGAATTGTTGAAAGGCAAGATCTACCACTCAAAAAGTTGAAAATAAAAACAGCCCAGATTGAACCTCCAGCTTGGGGCCTTTTATTTAGCCTATAATTGTGGGTCTATTTGAATTACCTGAAATTCTTTGTTCCACTTTTCAGATGCAACTAAGCAAACTCTGTAACATGTAGAGTTGCCACTTTCAGTGTGCCAAAATGAGGTGAAAAACACCAATTCAAACACCAGCTCAAGGACTAATTCACACATGACAGCTTGACATTAAAACGAGGTTAAGAATAAGTTTAACAAGACCCTAATTATTTAGGTATTTACTGTATAAAGATTTGTTATTTATGATGCATTTATTTGGTTTACTTTTATTAAGTAAATACAGTATATAGATGGAAATGTTATAAATAGGCCCTAATAATAACAACAAGGTCAATTATTTATGTTAAATCATTTATCTATTTACTTTTACCCATCTAATAATGTCTTGGTAATAAGTATCTGTTTCACTAAATAGCTAGGTCTGACAAAGTAGTATGGAATGGGCTATCATATTAGGCTAACTGAAAACATAAATAGGACGTCAGCAGATGTCATCTCCTGCATGAGATTGTACTGAAAACTGCAGTTTACCATCATTCACAATTACAACTTTGTGAATAGACTGATTTTGTCTTTCAGACAAACTCAACATTAAAATGCGCCGCTTTTAATGTTATATTATTGATGTTATATTCGCGGAAGACAGAGAGCCGCGACTCCTGATACGCGGACAGTATGAAATGCGTGCATCATCCACACCCGCGGGCGGCGCTTGCTTGCGCATCCAGTGTCAAAGCACAAAAACGCGTACAACAACGAACAAGTGGCATTTTAATGTCATATGAATAAACAGTTTTTAAGTGTAATGCACCGCAACAGTGTGGTGACCTCCAAATGACAGTTACGCCACTGCACGAGCGAGTCATTTGCGTTTGATCACTGACCACCGACATTAGAAACACTGAAGAGCGATCACGCGCAGTCGCGCATCACAATGAAATGAGATTAATGATAACGGTTGCATTAAAAACTCACGCAGTGAATCATTATTTACACAGCCGTGAAAAGATTAATGCAGAACTTAAAAACATACAACCGCTGAATGAAGAGAAAGAGAGATGCGCTTGCAAAACTGAACATTGATCAGGCACAATATATTTGTCTATTAATTTTCCTATCCTACTTTCGGGGATCGACAGGTAACGTCTCAAAGATCGACCAGTCGATTGCGATCGACGGGTTGGCGACCACTGACCTAAACCCTTTACCCACTTTCCATTAGGGATGTTCATTTTATACACTCTTTATACACTTTAGTGTGCCATGAAATAAAGAAAATAATATCGGTTTGGAACAGCTCAGGGGTGAGTAAATGATGACAGAATTTTCATTCTTTGGTAAACTTTCCTTTTAAGCCTTGAGCTGTGAAGTCATTTGGTCTTGCCCTCAGAAAAACCATGTGGAACTCTGTGGTGCTTAGCTGTGTTAGAAGCTCAAAGATTTACCCTGAGAGTCTTCTGAAGACGTGCTGTCATAAGGGCACAAATGTAGTCTTACGCTTCATCCCCCTGAGGGTGCAGAAACATACGTTTTTCTTAGCTTTTTTATAGTGTCATAAATGAAACCTTGTTACGGTAGTTTTATACCACCGAGAGATGGAATACTGTCATTCTCTACATTTTGCCGCCCAGTTTATAGCAATTGCAAACGCCCACAGTCCATAGTCCATTCACTCCATGTCAGATGCATACTGCACACAAGACTGGAAAACAGTGATTAAAATCACTAGTTCAAATCTGGTTTTGTAGGGATGTAACGATTCACTGTGAGCCGGTTGAAAATCGATTATAATATGTGACAATTCAAGCCAGATGAGATGTAATTTGAACAGCAGGGGCAGATGTGTTTACTGCAAACTTGGAAAATGTGGCAGACGAAAAGCACAGACGAAGTCTTGTTTTTTTTTAAAGACTTAAACTTTTGTAGTATTAATTTTTTATTTGATTTGGAATTTGTTTCAAAATTGCAGTTTAGTTTTGTTATTTCACAGAAAATATATTTTTATTTTAAAAAAGAAATGTGCAGCAATTGAGAAACAATAAAAGGGAAGTTTTTAGTTAATTTGTCTCAACTCATTTTGTAAAAATAAATTGTGAATTAATCGTATCATGAGATCAGTCTGAGCTGACTGAATCGTTACATCCCTAGTTTTCGGTCCTCCTTCTAATTAAAGAATTTCTGTTACCAATGTTTGCGTGTTTACAGCTTTTTTTCTGTACAGCCGTTTGTTGTAGACAGCCGTGACATTATTGGCATCGGTAATTTTACTGCTGTAATATATTTGAGATATTCATGACATTAAACAATATTTAATTCAAAGCAAGCTTTATTTAGTCATTTTACAAGTCAACAGTCTGTTTTGCAACTCTTGTGATATATGCTTCATCCTAATTCGCCTACTTGTACTATGCCCTTAAAGGACCTATTGCATGAAAGTCCAATTTTTTCTGTGTTTAAGTGCTATAATCGGGTCCCCGGTGCATCTAGCAACCCAGAAAACGTGAAAAACAAGATCCCAGTAACTTTGTTTTGGTAAGCCTTTCTCTGCAAGCATGTGAGAAATCGAGCCGTTCAGATTTCGCTCCTGGTGTGATGTAGACGCAGGCTCTTATTATAATATTACCGCCCCTTAATCTACACAATTCCACCCACGGCACTGCCGCCATTGTTGTTTTCACAAGAGAGAGCGGTGCACGTTAAGCCATGGCTAAAGTTCGTGGACAACATGCAATGTAGTCGCTGCACAGAGTCCTAACCTCGGAAGAGACAGGAGTGGATTTATTTTATATTTAGTGGAAATCCCTCAGAAACCATAAGTAAAAACCTGCTTGTTTGAGCGAATCACTTCAAGCCGGAGTGAAATCTAGGCCAGGATATGTCTGGGAAAAATGTCACGTATGGTCACCCTAAAATAGCAAAAATGAACCGTGGCTAACAAGGAGGTAAAGAACTAGGCACACAAGAAAGATTGATTTCATTGTATTATATGAAAAAATGATAGTGCCGATACCTCATTACAACAGAGAGAAAAGACATTTGAAGTTTGAAACACTTTTCACTGATGCAGTTTTAGTCAGGTTGTTAGCCAGTACCTTAAACTAAAATGATTGACATCTCACATCTTCTCTTGATGGGGGATTCTTTGCTTAATTCCCCCTCTGTTGCAGAAGAAGAGTAGGTAAAGCAAAAGTGTGAAGGTTTTTACACTGAGCTTACTTGCCATTCTGGGGAACAGGTTATTTTCTAGACTTGCCCGAGGCTTCTTGCATCATCAGTTGTGCTTCCCTGTGTGCCATCTGCAATGCTGTCTTGTGCCTGTGCTCAGCTGCGCTGTCTGCGAATGCTGCTGTTTTTTTAACTAGAACAACACATCTTGGATTTTACTTCAACACCAAACAAACAAATCTATCCCACCAT
Organism: Triplophysa rosa; assembly: GCF_024868665.1. Taxonomy (NCBI): domain Eukaryota; kingdom Metazoa; phylum Chordata; class Actinopteri; order Cypriniformes; family Nemacheilidae; genus Triplophysa; species Triplophysa rosa. Next base: position 8,341,024 of record NC_079893.1, on the reverse strand, counting down.
CTATCCAGCCACAACCATCCAATTATTCATCCACAACAATCCATCCATCCATCCATCCATCCATCCAGGAAGGAAATACTGACATTAACTAGCAAAAATGAATATTTTGTCATTTTTAATATGTTAGCCTCCATCCATCCATCCAGAAAGGAAGGAGACAAGGAAGGAAATATACTGACATTAACTTTCAAAAATGAATATTCTGTAATTTTCCCCTTCGCTTTGCTCCAAGTAGGGTTTTCACTAATGCTTCACTATGTTTTTTTATCCATTTGGATATTGACAGCCTATAATCTATTATATTTGGAATCATACAAATTTTTATTTTTGGTTGAACTATTCCTTCATCCTGTAAATAAACAAGCAGTCAGGGTTTGACACGTGACACCGCATCCTAACCAAACGCTATGCGATTAGATTCCTGGGATAAGCAATTTGTCTGTCCCTACCGAGCACGGAAAAGGGGCGGAACGCGACGATCAATCACAAAACACAGCCAATCAGAACAGGTTTTCTCTGTCCACTCACCCTCTCAGACTGCAGCTGAAGAGTGCACTGCACATTATAGGACTGCATTGGGATTGGGGTCCCGCGGGAACGCAAATCTCGCAGCAGTGGCCGGTTTTACCTTTGCCGCGGGCAGGACTGGGCGGGTAAAACAAATAGTGCAGGTTCCACGATTTATAGCCACCATCAAGGATGGAGTCAGTAAATGAAGTTGAGAAGAAGATTAAAGCACGATTTTACGGCACAAAACAAAAGCAAGGCAAGTCCGACATTTGGACAAATTTCTCCATTGTTACAGACAAAAGTGATAAAGAATTAGACTTCGTAAGTTGCAAGAAATGTGGAAAAGTATTGATTTACAACGGAAACAAATCTGGCACCTCTGGGTTGGGGCAACATACCTGCTCCATTATCCCTGGTCAAAGTAAGATCTGCTTCAAAGATAATTTAAAGTACTTTAAAGTACTTCTCCCCGCATGTCTTAAGCAAGATACTACAGAGAAATGCATTGAACTTTGCTATAAAGACATTTGAGGCTAAGAGTTACGGTGTTATGTTTGTAGCCTTTCATAAGTGAAAAGTTTTATTGGTCTAATGAAAGAAATTAATTTGTCACGTGGTCGTCATTTGTTAAGTTATTTGTCAGGCGTGTGGTGCTTTACCTTCACATTAACATATTTATCGACCATAAGCGTTTAATTGAGCACAAATGTTCTGTGTCTGTTATTATGAACGTTAGCATACCTCAACATTGTTTAAATTCTTTAAGCTAAATTTTTCGCTGGTGGGAGCGAACGCACAAATTGCGGGTGCGGGCGGGAGTGAAACACACGTTGCGGGAGCGGGCGGGATTGGTCAGAAATTAACCGGGAGCGGAATTAAGAAATCAGTCCCGTGCAGGGCTCTACTGCACATAGAGAGATGCATCATGTTCTCATGACATCAGTGATGCCTCACCGAACGCTATGCTATAAATTCAGAATCTAAATTCAGTAATCAAACGTATATAGCCTGTCCTCATTCATGTTTGGCGATTAATATTCATGAGGTGCCTAATTTACATCGAATGAGATCATTGTGTGGGCGGAGCTGTCAGCCGCGACATTATAGAAATAGAAACGGCCGCTCCTCGTTGCGCAGCGCTGTTGCGGCTGGTTAGGACAAAACCTCTGATTGACATGGAAAGAACCTTTTATTGCATGTCATGGCGTCGCATCACGTTTAGTTAGGCCATCTATGGTGTTACGCCGGCTTCACACAGCACGCGTCAGCAGTGCGTTAGCAGCGCTTATTTTTTTCAGCGCTCATGTTAACAGATGAGAGCATTCATACCGCACGCGGAGCAGAAGCGGCTCGTAAGCAGCAGTGCAGCGATCATTTCGGCGCCGAGTCTATTTTTGCTGCGCTGCTAACGCTCAATTAAAGCAACAGTGCATACTTTACGGACAAAATCCACATGGATTGACAGGAAAAAGTAACACTTTTACCTTTAAAGCATGTAAGTGGTGTCTAATGTGTTTTTAACAGTCGCCATGACTTTCAAAAACACAACAGCACATTTAAAGGATTTATAATACAAGTATATCTTAAATGTTATGCTTATATTGCGTATGTGTGAGAGAAAAGCGATCGCATCACTCTCCTATGGTGAGTTAACCCTTTAGTGACTTCGCATCCTTCAGAGCACGATGGCTTTTTATTTAACTTGTACTATGTAGATCTAAAAGAGCATGATATAACAAATCATAGTTATGCTTAAAAAGCGCTTTGATGAAGTTCTGGAAGATATTTTGCTCATTGATGTATTTAAATAACTTAATGCAAAATTGTATTGTTGTACTGTGGTTCCCAGGCAGCGTGGTGCACGGACAATGGGCACGCGCTGCTAACGCTCTCCCTACGCACTGCTCACGCGTGCAGTATGAAACGGGCGTTAGAATTGACAAGATGCGTAACTACAACATTCAGTTCCAAAAGGCATTTTCCATTCATCTCTGTTGACAGTAATTCAAAAGTAGCCGTGTATTCTATCCAAGCATGTAATGGCCATCAGGGCATGTTTTAAACCATTAATAATCATAATTATATTTATGTATCAGTCCATCTTTGGACCTTTTAGAGAAAAGTAAAAAAAAAACAAGACGCACTTGAGGCAAAGACTACCAAATAATATGAAAAATTAATGAATGGAATGCTGGCAAAAGACTTAAGTGAAGCTGAGAGCAGCGTGGGCCTGACTGATGCAGTGAGACAGACATTTAATGATACACATTTTGTTATTTTGTGAAAAAGGTTAAACCTTTTTAAAAAGATTAGAAGATGGCGCATGTAATAGGCCACCACTGTAAAATCTCACTGCTAGACAGTAGTTGGAACAGAACGGACGGTCTCCTGCCTTCTGCTGATGGCTTTTGTTCATGAAGTTTTTTGTATTTACTGTACTGCAGGGCCAGCCCAGCCTCTGTTGGTGCCCTAGGCAAGATTTAAGATTGTGCCCCTCCTATACAAAAAATAAATTAATAAATAAAGATGAACATTTTTTTAAAGCAAAATTCATATTTATTTTAATAAAATGAATTGTGATTAACATAAATAAGAAGTAAATAAACAACAACTACAAATATTTGTAATAAAAATGTTTCTAATTACCTTCTCATTATTTGGAAATAATGTTGCAAATAAAATAAAACAAATTGTTATCTCAATAATAGGCTACTGTATTGAATATTGGAGCTCATAAAATGAATATTTGATTGTTATTATTATTTATAAGGGTTAATGAGAAATTGTTTTTATTAGGGCTGTCAGACGATTAATCTTGATTAATCGCATCCAGAATAAAAGTTTGTGTTTACATAATATATGCCGGTGTTCTGTGCATATTCATTTTGTATTTATAAACACATACACATAAATGCATATATTTAAGAAAAATATAAAATATAACTATTAATAAACTTTTATTTACAATTTCAATTATTGGTAAATATAAATTAATACATTTAAAATTTATAGACAAGTATGTGTATGTTTTGTCTTTATAAATACAAAATTAATATGCACAGTACACAGATATATGTATTATGTAAACACAAACCTTTATTCTGGATGCGATTAATCGCGATTAATCATTTGACAGCCCTAGTTTTTATACATTTTGTCAACCTCTGCACAAATGCTGTTTTGGGTTTTCTTAAATAAATGGCACATGCTATAGTGCCACACACTTTTCAGTTCACTTAGTTGAAAGCAGTAAAATACAGCACGCATCAGTGTTATCAGTAGAGTGGTTCTAAATAAGCAGTTGTAACTTATAATTTGCACCTCTATATTGCAACATTTTTTGTTTCCTACCTTTTTGCATCTGATATGTTTTTAATTTATTTTAACTCACCTTTGTATAAAAGTTTTGAATGAATGGTTTGTGTTTGCACATGTGGCTGACATGTGTAACCGATCCTACCTGAACCTGCTCCGAGCGGGGTAAGAACTTCTAACCAGCGAGAAGTACAAAATGGCAAACAGGCACTCTAGCCACGAGGCCACAGACACTAATAAGGTGTTCTCACATGAATTAAGTTATTTGTGCGAGTAAATTACAAACAAAGTCAATGCAAAGAAATAGACACAAACTCTTGCAGGCGATGTGAATGACGCGAAACGGACTGTGAACGTGCGTAAATCGCGTCTTCCTTTTTGCCTTGCAAAATAAATTTGCCTTGCGCGAAAATAACGAACTATTCCCGCGAATAATAAAGTGCAAGGAACGCGATTCATCGCGTTTGGTCTGAACACAGCATAATGTAAATTGTAGTCTGGGAGTGAGATAAGCTGCACAGATCACACTAGGTGACATAATTAATAACGCGTTAAGATGATGAATTATAATTAAAATCTTTACTCATTTTGGCACCCCTAGCATTTGCCTACTCCGCCTATGCCCAGGGCCGGCCCTGCTGTACTGCATGCTCAAAGAATAATACATGTGCTTATTGAAGCCTTGCTGATAAAAACAACAGATTTTTCCCTTTATAAACTGTGCATATTCCTCTGGTTCCATCAGCCAATCAGCTCTTTCGTGACGTCATTCTCATGTGGCTGCAGGGTAATTAGTTACAATCCATTTTTGGCTCAGGTGATTGGCTCAAAAAAGGAAAAAAAACTGGAAACGAGTGCCCGAGAGCAAAGATGGCAAATTTCAAATCGACCAAATGCCATTGAGATGAATGGGAATGCCAGCGGATAGCTTTCTGCAGGTATTATAGACCTCCTAACACAGAGCGGTAAATCTGCACATAAAGCCATCAGACTTTATCCGGTTATTTTAGCACCTCTGAGAAACAAGGTCTAAATGGATCTAATCCTACAGATGATTTTGTAATTAACCGTCAAACAGAATCCATTGAGTAAGAGATGTCAGGGGGGTCGCCACGGGAGAGCGGGTCTAAATTTAGGATGTCAGCAGGTGGGTGCGATTGAAGCATTGGAGTATGTCATTAAATGAAAAAACACAATGAAAGGGAGATAATGAAGAACAGGTGGACATCTCGGGGAACACAGAGTTGTCATGGTTGAATGACATTCTTACATACTCTCTCTCTCGCTCACTCATTCTGTGTCCAATGTGTTGATTGCACTTCATTTTTTTCTGTACTGTGTATGGAGGAGGGATAGAAAAAAAGAACAACAGTTGGCCGTCAACATAGGTTTTGAAATTGTTTGAATAGAAAGGAAATAAAGATCAGATTATAGAATACATTCTAGAGGAAATGCCTTCTTTGCATTTGAATGCCCACTAGTTTATTTGCGTGTGTCAGATCAGAGCTTCTGATTGGTCTATTGAATAATTTCACCAACTGGTCATGTTCGATTTATACAAGAGGGTATTTGATTTTGAGGCTAAAACAAGGTAGAGCAATTGAAATGAATATGAAGTGATTTTATAGGGGGATTAAGTTTATACACTTTGTATTATGTATGATGATAATAATAATAATAATTATTATTTTAGTATTATAGTATTATTATATTTAATAACAACAACTATTATTATTATTAGTAGTAGTAGTAGTATTGTTGTTGTTAATATAAAATATTATAATATTATAATAGAATATTAAAAAAAAACGTTTAGCACTTATGTGCACTGTATGTTTTTTCCCACAAATGAAGACAGATGCCCATGCACAACAAAAACACGAAAAAGCAAAGAAACTGGGAACTTGTACTTGTCAGTAAATGGATCTGGTTGGCTGGCAGGTGGATCAATGAAAAAAGAGAGGGCCCAGCTTTGAAGGTAATCTGAGACGAATTCTCATGCTGGGATTCGTACGTGTTAAAAGAGATCCAGGCTCACCAGAAAAAAGTATCACAAAAAAACACTCAATAATATATTGACTTAATATATAATGGGATGTTTAAGAATGTAATATCCCCATGAATCTGAATGCGGTTGTGTATGGACCGAGACGGGGAACGTGTTGTGTTCAATGGTGCCTGTATCTGATTTATGCCATAGAGGAGACTCTGATGTGGGACCGCATGTCCAGGTCAGTTGGATCAGAGATGCTCGGGAACGGAGAGGACATTGGCTCCAGTGATCCACAACATGCACCCCTGCATGCATGAACCATACACCCATGCCAGCCAGAGAGCATCTATGCATGTACACACACACACAGAGCCCGGACATCAAATGCCCTTATCCAAAGTGACTTACAGTGCATTCAATGTATATACTTAATCACTGTGTTTTCCCTAGGATCGAACCTGTGACCTTGGCGTAGCAAGCATCATGGTCTGCAAGTTCATACCAGCTTGAAAATACTGCACACTCTGTCATCACAGATCGCATGAACAGATTGTTTCTTCTATGTTTTTTCCAGGACAGTCCTCTGGTTTTACAGTCAGATCGCAACGTAACAGTGAACGCACGAAATAACCTTGGCCAGCTGACAGGACAGCTCACTGTGGGTGAGTGGCATTTATAAACCAACTAGATTTTCATGAGCATGTCAGCCGAGTTCACACGTTCTCATTTTCACAGCAGAGTGTTTCATTTCTAGCACATGTGCTTTTCATACTCGCTTCTATTTTGTCTGTATCTTTTCTGCTGTCACAATATTCCCATGTTTGTGATTCCTACTGTTTTGTCCACTAAACCTGTAGGGGAAGGTTCACAAGTAAACAACTACCAGTTTTGCAAAACAACATTTTGACGTGAAAAATGTCATCTTGTGTACGAACCGATCCAGCCCTTACAAGTTTCTTTATGTATAGGTTGAAGTCAAATGACATCAAACTGATATTTTATGTGAAATTTTACACAATAGTTCAAATTACAAATACATTTTTTTATTTAATTTCATTATTTCATTTCATTTCATTATTTATTTAGGACTTTCAAACAATTACTTGCATCCAGAATAAAAGCTTATGTTTACATAATATATGTCTATGTACTGTGTTTATTAATTTTGTATTTATAAACACAAAAACATACATTTATATATTTAGGAAAAATATTTATGGATTTATTTATATTTACCAATAATTGAAATTATGCATCGTTATTCATTTTTATAAATATTTTCTTAAATATATGCATGAATGTTTATGTGTTTATAAATACAAAATTAATAATTTTATAAAATTATTAACATTTATTTAATTTTATTTATAAAATATTTATATTATTTTATTACATGCTTAATACACTTTTTTTTAACAAAAAATATACTGGTTGTGATTATACATTGTGCTTTAGTCACTCAAAATCTTAAAGGAAACGAACTAAAGGCAAATGTTAAATGCTCCCTCTTGTGAATGTCGCTTTGGATAAAAGTATTCGTTAAATTAATAAATATAAATGTAAACTCAGTACTGTTTGTCTGGTGCAATTATTGCCTGGTGGAACGCAAGCGTTAAACCGAATTTCATTTATAAGGATGTTTTGTGTAAATTTTCTATTGATCTGGCAGCAGCTATTCATCAAATGATGGAGAGGAGCGTTCAAACCGGGCGTATATCCAGATGCGCAGTTTAGACGAACACACATTTGGCATTTTACGGAGCACAGATTCATTTTTCTCAAACATAACCTTATTGTGCTCCTAATTGGCATCCGCACACTCGTGCAAAAGTAAATCAAATTTAAAACAAGGAAAGAAAATCCGTGTATCATTCGTTCAGTGTTTTTTTTATTTAAAGTTGAAAAATGAGAAAACGGCTCCTTTTTTGTGTTTTTATTTTTTTCAAAAACACGAAAAACAGGAATTCAGCTCGATTTTTCGTTTTTCATTCAGGAATAGAAAAATGAACAAACAGCTTGAATATTCTTTCTCTAAATGTGGGCGTGAATGAAACTCCCCATTCGGCTGATTGGTCAGCTGAAGATCAACCCGTGTCGTCATCAGCTCTTCCTCAATTCGGCATGGCAGAATAATAGTCCTCAACTGCTGCAGTTGTACAGATTCTTAGTAAAAGTACAGTACAGTAAAAAAGCCTTGACCCACTGCAACAGTATTAAAGTACCCCACTTCTGCGGTAAAACTGAGGACTTGGCAACCCTGGTGCACTATAAAAAGTGTTTAAGTACAATTAAATTAACTTTACAAGTAATTTACAATTTAAAATGTTGGTGACTTGATGTAACGTATGAAAAGTTTAAATAGCTCATCTTGATAAGCTGATAAGTGAAATGATTTGAAATGAGCATGGTCATAATTGTTTACCATCAAACAGCTTTTTTGCTGTTTTAGGGCCTGATCAGACAGAACGCGTCTTTTGCTGTTAGACGCGCCTCATTTGAATTGTTTTCAGTTGGCAGGGAGTGTTTTGCGTGCTGCTTATGCGCACAGGGCGCCTCGCGTTTCTGCCACCTGCTGCGCCTCGGTTTTAGGCAGAGCGCTCCGAGCGCCCGAAGTTGAAAAAAACTCAACTCTGAGCAGAAAATCGCTTGACGTCATGTGCGCTTTTTTCCATTGTCCAATCGAATGAGTGGAGAGGCGGGGCTTCCTTTTTGGCAACGGAAGTTTACAGATGCTCGGAATGCCTGGAGACATGGAGGAGAAACTTGTTGTGGCTGTTTCAGGTTACCTAGCAACATAAAAAAACGCTGCGCGCTGCTCTTTTCAAAGAGTCACCAAAAGAGTAGCACGGCGCGCTTCGTGTTTTCCAACATGAAAAGCGCGTTCTGTGTGGTCGCACCCTTAGGTGGTTTAAACTAAGGATGTATAGTGGTGTATAACATATTGCAATAAAATTAAAGATATGTATCGTAAAGCTATGTTGATTGTATCACGATTATTAACATATATATTTTTATTTTTTTATTTTTCAGTGACAGGCTTATTCCATTTTTATTTATTTACTTACAGAAGGTTCAAATAAACCTTAAACGTTAACAATGTTATTGAAAATGTTAATGTTTTGGATATTAATCTGTCATCTGAGTTTCATTTCATTTTTTCCTAGTTTCATTTCAAGTTATATTTTTACATTTTGTTCAAAATATTGTGATACACTTGTTATCGTTTCCACAGTATCGTGTTGCATATCCAGGGGCGAGGAAGTAGGGGTCTATCATAATTCTTTGTCTTGAATCTTAATTGAAGCACACACGTACAATGGCACGCAGTATCAGACGTGAGCCTCTGCTAAAAAACGAACTCTAAAAAGATTATGGGGCAAAAGTGAATTTTGGATTTCCAAGCTAAAAGACGCAAATTTTATGAAGCGTTGGATATTGTGAGGGCAGAAATTGAACGTAGATTTGATCAGAGCAAAAGAGAAAAGACATTCTTTTGAAAGCTGTGAAGGGCACAATGATTGCTGAGTCTGACATGGACTCATTGCTGCAGCGTAATAACATTGATGTAGCGGCCCATTTTCTGTCAAAATTGCATTTGCAAACAAGGGAGCTCTTAAAGGAGATGGAAAAGCTTGTCCAGTTATGTTTATGTCTACCTGTGTCTACTGCAAACTACCACCATCAGCAGTCAGTCCTCTGCGCCGCCACCTCTTGATCACGCCCAAACCCCCGACACATGCTCGCTCCCCTCTTTCTCCCTCCTATCTGAAGATGATGTTTCCAAGGTCATGTCTTCGAACCACCCAACGACCTGCCCGCTAGATCCCATCCCCACTCATCTCCTCCAGTCCATCTCTCCATCGGTTTTTCCCACTCTGACCCACATTATCAACTCGTCTCTCACCACTGGTACATTTCCCGCAGTCTTCGAAGAAGCCTGTATTACCCCACTACTGAAGAAACCCACTCTTAATCCTGCACTGTTAGATAACCACAGACCAGTATCTCTCCTCCCCTTCATTGCTAAATCTCTTGAGCGTGTTGTATGTAACCAGCTCTCCTCCTTTCTCACGCAGAACAACCTCCTAGACAGCAACCAGTCAGGTTTCAAGAGCGGTCATTCCACTGAGACTGCGCTGCTCTCTGTTATTGAAGCCCTGAGACTGGCAAGAGCCGCCTCAAACTCATCTGTACTCATCCTACTGGATCTATCTGCCGCCTTTGACACCGTTAACCACCACATCCTCCTGTCGACCCTCAAGGCTATGGGCATCTCCAGAATGGTGCTACAATGGTTCAGGTCTTACCACTCAGGTATGTCATTTAGAGTACCCTGGAGAGGTGAGGTCTCTGAGTCCCAACATCTCGATACAGGGGTGCCTCAGGGCTCAGTGCTTGGGCCGTTGCTCTTTTCTGTATACATGATATCCCTTAGCTCTGTCATTCGGAAACATGGCTTTTCCTATCACTGCTATGCGGATGATACACAACTCCACCTGTCATTTCAGCCTGACGATCCGACTGTTTCTGCATGCATTTCAGCATGCCTAGCCGACATTTCGCTCTGGATGAAGGACTATCACTTGCAGCTGAACCTTGCTAAATCAGAACTGCTTGTAATCCCGTCCGACCCTAAGATCCATCACAACTTCTCCATTCAACTGGGCTCATCAACCATCACATCTTCCAGAATGGCCAGACACCTGGGAGTGGTGATTATCAGCTAAACTTCACAGATCAGATTGCCAGCACCACTCGGTCCTGTAGATTCATCCTCTACAATATCAGGAAAATTAGACCTTTCCTATCCGAGCATGCTACTCAGGTCCTAGTCCAGGCTCTTGTTCTGTCCAGACTGGACTATTGCAATGCGCTACTAGCTGAACTTCCTGCTTGCACAACAAAACCTTTACAGATGATCCAGAATGCAGCGGCAAGTGTGGTCTTCAATGAACCAAAGAGAGCACACATCACCCCTCTCTTCATTAAGTTACATTGGCTCCTTATAGTCGCTCGCATCAAATTCAAGACTCTGCTCCTGGCCTACAAGACCACCACTGGTTTGGCACCCCCTTATCTTCATTCACTAATGCAGACTTATGTACCCGCCAGACCCTTACGCTCTGCAAATGAACGACGTCTTGTGGTGCCATCCCAAAAAGGTAAAAAATCGCTCTCACGAACCGATCATTTCTGACTTGCATATCTTTTCTACTCTATCTATATATATTAACAAAAAAAAACTTAGCTCTGTACACTGTAGTAGGCTTTGTGAGACATGTTTTATTGCACTTATGCTTTTTGATTTCCTAATGTTGACCCAATTGCTTCCATTGTTTACCCAAATGTATAAATGGGCAGAATTGTACACATCTGTATTATTTAACCGTCAGCATTACAGTACATTGCTTTAGAAATAAAATAATCTGATTCTGAATACAGAATTGATAGCTCTGTTTTACTAGCAAACATGCGGCAAGCGTTTTCTGACTCTTATGGCCTGTATTATGATAAACGCAAAGGTTTAAATTGAATCTCGAGCTATTTGAGTCCCATACTTAACTTCATAATGTACGTGCCCATGGGCAGATGTTATTTGAATGTACTTTACTCACTGACGGTGTGTTGCCCATCTGCAGTTGCAAAAGTTCTCTCTCCAATGTGCCCTCTCTCTGACATTACCCACAAGTCTACAGGCCATCGCCCTTGGCTGCCACTGCTCTCTCGATGCCGCCTGAACATTTAGACAATATCACATCATAAAACAGCTCCCAATCAGATAGCAAAGTTTTACTGTATCGCATCTTGTTTCCTGAGTGGTCCTTGCCACCCGCTCTTCTCGCGCTCGCTCGCTCTCCTCCTCGAACCCGCTCGCTCTGAGAACATTAATCTTGAAACAGAAATTGTGCAGAGGTGCTGAGAGCTAGAGAGCTGGGCTTTCCTCTGATAGCTTGGCCCTCGAGTGCAGAGGTCTGTGTTTTTATAATATGTCCCATAAGTTCAGATGATTGATGTGCCATTGTGCTGCGGTGAGCAAGGAGCGGGAGCAATGCGATCACGACTTCATCCCGCATTCGTAAGGGAGTCGCTTAATGTCTGAGAGCGCTAGTCTGTCATGCTCCTCATGGCTTTGGGCTGACCTTCTTCGGGGATAAAAGAAGCTGCTAAATTGCTACTTAACACCTCACATTTACATGACACTAAAAGCCATTCACACTGACAGCAAGTTAGTAGAGCAAATCGAACTGAAGTAGTTAAAATGAATTTATGTTGTCGATGTATGCCGATTCCAAATGACAAAAGCGGCAGCAGACATTGGTGACGTCACGAATAAAGTTCAAATCACACATATGCAGTGATGTAATGTTGTAGCTTTGGAGAGCAGACAGTTGAGCTACTAGAAGCAACGTTACAGTAAAGCTGAGGTAAAAATGTAATTTTGACTATAGTTTGTAGTATTTAGGCAGCTTCTTGAAAAAAATATGAAATTAAAATGTAGTAAGTGCTCAACTTATAGGTACAGTAAGCAATTTCAAAGAACCGCTGTTGAAATTTTTCTGAGAAACGCTGTTGAAACAAATACAACAAATACCCCCACCGCCTTTAAGGCTCCGCCCTCAAAATAACAAAAACGTTCTTGCTTTCTCTCTTCCCTGATCATGAGCGTGTATGCGTACACCCCATGGTTTTTTAAGGTAACTGCATTCCAAATTCAATGTATTTAGATAAATATCATTGGTGTGTGTAGATAAATCTCATTGGTTCTCATGTGTCTGTTGACTAGATATCATATGCGTGTTTCGTACATGCAAGATCTAATAATTACCAATATGGACGTGTTAAATGTTTTTAACATTTACATTTAGCTAAATACACTTTTTTAGTATTATTTTTAATACATTTTTAATCTTTGTGTTCAACTGAAGAAAATATTTCATATGCATCTGGGATGGCATGACGCTGAGTAAATAGTGAGAGAACTTCCATTTTTGCGTGAACTATACTTTTATTATTATATCAAACGTTGCATCCACTGCAGCGCAGTGAGCACAGAGGAACAAATTTAGATGTACATTTATACCTGAAAATCTCCAAACAGCTGTGTCAAAGTGCCTGGAGCTCATGTGGGAGTCACCAAGTAAGTTCTGAGTTCCACTGCACCAAATATCCAGCAACTGAGCGATTAGTTCCAAGTAATTAATCAGAGTAAGAATACATTGGCAAAGTATTCATGCATGTAGATGAACGCTTAAAAAATAAGTTGCTGTTTTATGTTGTGTAATTTAGCCAGAATAAATTGCAGGTTTTAAATGCGTTTCATCATCTTCAACTGATTTTCTCATGTTGTGTTCATATGGGAGCCGTTTAATATCTGAGAGCGGAAGTCTGTCATGGTTTTGCAGGCTTTAAACTTCTCCTGGTGATCCATTGGAGATGTGTTTTTCAGACAAATGGTGGTCAGAAAAGATGCTCCTCGTCACCTCGAACATTGCTTGAATGATGGGGTGGCAGGATTTAGTTGGAGCTGTTGATTGGATGTCTACGAAGGTGAGCTGCCAGCCCATCATGCTTGTCCTGCCAGATCTTGTTTAGACTCTCCCTCCATCCTTCTCCACTAACTGGAAAAGCCCCGCTGTTCGCCACGAGGTCCCCACACGGGTGATTGAAATCAGGAGACGTGAAAATAATCCGCACGCGGGCTGTTCTCACGCTCCGCTCCAGCTGTGAGCTGGAGAGGATAACAACTAAGGGACGAGGAGGGGAACACGGCATCTGTTTTTCCCCGTCAGCTTATTGACTTTTCATTTTTATAAGTGTGGACTGCATAATGAATGCCTTCTCACTTTTGAGAGCGCGGGAGATGATTTCATTAGCGACGGGTGACCGAGAGGACGAGCGAGCATAGACACGCGCTCTGGGGGTGGGCAAGGACGACAGGAAGAGATTTGTGACAGTGGGGTCTCACACGTACACGTGCACAAAGATGCTGCCAGCATCAAAAGTGACTTTGTTCATCCTTCCTAACACATTATGGAGGTGTGGTTTGGTAGTTTAAGGGACGGTTCACCTTTTCAAACCTGCGGTTAATTTTTCTACATTTTGAATTCTTGTCATAAAATGACAGTTCAGATTGACCAGGCTCTAAAAAGGCCAAAAAGACGTTTTATGAAGCCATAGTGTATGATAGATCTGTGTGAGGAACAAACCCAAATTTGAATTCACAAATAAATCTTCAATGATGCCTACTGTATATTTGACTTTTGGGAGTTTTTAATTTGGGGTAGCTGTTCCTTTAAAGATCTGGGCTGAGAAATCCACAAGCTCTACCTCCTTGAGCAAGGCACTTAACCCCGAGCTGCTTCAGGGCAAACTGCAATAAGTGCACTACAAGTCGCTTTGGATAGAAGCATCTGCTAAATTGCTACTTTACATTGACATGACACCAAAGGGGTGCTCGCATTCACAGAGACTTGCGGTGACAAAGCGGCCGTAACTCATTCATTTGTAATAAGAATTGGGGATTTGATAAGTCGTGAGCGACAGCAGCCATTGGTGTTATAACCAGGATGAGCAGAGTTCAGCTGAATGCAAATTAGCAATAATAGGAGTTACTATACTTCACTTGTGCTGTGATGCTTTCACGTGGTACTTTCTATACTCTGGCACATCTATGCATCATAATCATGATTTATATGTAAAATGCTACGTAGTACCATTGTACCTTGCTCTTTTTCTCACTTTTTTGTATGTGTAACTTTGACAACACCTAGTACAGTACAGTGACTTTACGACCTCCAATGATATAATCAAGACTAGTGAATATCCCTTAAAGGATAGTTCTCTTAAAAATGAAAATTCTGTCATTATTTACCCGTACGTCATTCCAAACCTGTATAAGACTCTTCCTTCTGTGGAACACAAAATAATATATATTTGAGAAATTATGTTTTGTATCCATACAATGGAAGTCAATGGGGGCCAATGTTGTTTGGTTACCAACATTTTTCAAAATATCTTCTTTTGTGTTTTGCAGAAGAATGAAAGTCATACAAGCTTGGAATGGCTTGAAAGTGAATAAGTGATGAAAATGAGTTAGATTTTTTGGGGTGAACTATCCCTTTAAAGCTGGATTCTGTTACTTTTTCTCTATATTGCCATCTCTGTTTGAAACATAAAATTGGAGCTTCATGTGTACTTATCTTATGCAGGTTGTAGTAATATGATGTCAAACTGACATTTCCGTGAAATAGTACCCAACGGCGAAACTCAAAATGAGTAATATACAGTGTTTAACAAATTTATAAGACCACCTGTCATGATAAAAACACAAATATTGTACAAATCTGTTCAAAAATAAAACTTCAAATTTTATTGTCATGTATTAATAGCAGAGAAACAACTAAATAGTCTTTGATCACATTTTTATACCCAAATTGTAGCCGGCACATTCAACTTCAAAAGTCAGAACTGAATGTAACATTCAACCCTTAAAACTTTTTTTTGTAAAGGACTACAAGTAAATAACTGTATTGGGAATCTGAATAAAAAATTAACCATTACAGAAACCTAAAAATGGTTTTGATAATCGTCAATATCGTTAGTTGAGGGACGCTGTGGCACAAACCTTACATTGGGTGGTGGTGGTCTAATAAATTTGCACAGTAAGCAGAGTAAACAATGCGAATCTGGAAAAAAGATACTTTTTAGATTTGCCACTTTTTTATGTACTTGCTCAATAACTTATTTGTGTTTATTTTTAACCTGAAAAGTTGTATTGCAGCTTTATCTTTTGTGATGCACAGTATATACTGTATAGACAGTGAAAAAATACTCCAGATAATTTCCATCAGTATGCAAAACAATTGCATGCATTTGAATTTCAAAGTCGGTTTTGCCTTCAATGAATGCTTTACATATTCTTTTTTCCATTGCAACCACTTCCAAGCATACTATAGAAGAATGAATTTCAATGTAGAAGTATTTAAAAATTGCATATCAACTGCATCAGTTCTCTGAGCTCATGTGGGAGTCACGAATTAAGAGTTGCGTGGTAGCAAGAATCCAGTGATTTGAGTGATTAGTTCCAAGTAATTAATCAGAGTAAGAATACATCGGCAAAGTATGCACGCATGTCGAGGAACGCTCGGAAATTAAATGTGCTGTTTTATGTTGTGTAATTTAGCCAGAATAAATTGCTAGTTTTAAATGAACATCATCATTCGTAATGCCACATTGCCTCTTAGAGGTAGTGAGCTTACACCCCGCCTGCTATGGAGAGAGAGAGGTTACCTACCAAAAGGACGTATGAAGATTAATGCGTACAAATAGACACATCAGTCTTCTACACGTTGTTTCCTGATTATGACAACAACTCTGAATATTCGTCTCTTTACCGTGTCTGCGAGCCACACCCAGACACATGAACGCACACCCACTGATGAATGCAGGTGATCAAAATTCACCCGTTTTGTCTTTTATTGATGATGGTCATCAAGCTCAGATAAATATTTTATCTTTCCCTATTTACTCTTATTTATTCTATCTTTTTTGTGTCGCACGTTTCAGAAAGCTACTTTTATTCACAGAGGAACAAAGGAGATTTTTTTTAAATCACCACTAAAAATGGACCGTTTTTGACATTTCTTTGTCTTGCGTCAGCTGTGGTTGTTTGCTTATATGGTCACAGTAATTCAGAACCTCGGCGTGCTTATAGACAGCCTTCTCGCAGAGGGCAACCTCATCCAAATCTTTCACACTTTTTCTATGGCTGCAATGTAATAGAGCAGAATATGTTTGGCACATTACAGTGTAGAGAAGAACGCTTCTGAATAGCCGACTTTTCTTGCATCGCTTTTTTCAGGTTGCAAAATCGTTGACTGAGAATAGCCTGAATGAATTCAATGGTAGGGAATTTTCGACTTGTTTCTCAGGGTCCACCGCGCCATCTGGGTTTCCACAACGAGGTCATTTATTCGTGGCGCTTCACTTTGAGAGAAGCTTTTCATTTCCTCCCACCTCAAAACAACAATTAATCATCAATCCATACTTTTGATGAGGGCTATCAATTAATATTCAAGAGCAGGTTGTTCATATCCGTCACATCGTTTCATCGATTTAAATCACCTGGATGAGTGGAACAGAGGGGAGATCTGTGAGGCGCTGCGGTCTGGCTGGCTTTGCAAAAGTGATGATGTCCTTGTCCAAATATTGAGCGGGTTTGCTCTAAACATTTGCGTTCACGGAGAAAACCCACTAAAGTAATAAGTTAAGTTAAATATGATGAACATAAATATGAACACTTCCTGTGTTGACATCATTTTTATTAAATAGGAAGTGTTGGCAGGACATATCGAAGGACTTGTACCTTTTTTTAAATAGCCTAAAGGGTTTTATCACAGCTGTGAACCGGGATTTGATGCCTGCTAGTCGGCATCAGGTGGTGTTTTGGACTGAAATTCTTCCTCTAGAGAGAATTTCATTGGACAAAAGTTTAATGCAATGTGTTTGGTCATTCTTAAACACAAGTACAATAAATAAATGGATTAATGGTTCAAGCTATTAAAAGTAGGCTTGCGTGCCAACCAACAAGGTCTATACGTATTCTAATTGAAAGAAACGGTGCACCAAAGAAAGTTTAATTCTCTTGTAATTTCACTATATTTTATAAATATGTGCATTTCACCCAAAATGTCCTTTATGCACAAGTTATACTTATGTTCGAACTTTCATGAATGTTTTTCATTTAATATGCGTCAAATATTCATATTTTTCTCACACATTATCCATCAACACAAGATCAACACAAGACACAAGATCCTCCCTAATCCTTTAAGTTGAAAAAGTTATATACATCTGGAATGGCAGGAGGGTGAATAAATTATGAGAGGAATTTCAATTTTGAGTGAATTATCCCTTTAAAGCTGAATAAACAGCAGGGAGAATAAGAAAAAAAAGCTTTAGTGTGTCCTCTCATCACATCTCTCTGAAGATGATCATATGCTCTGTAGTGGAATTGTCTTTCAAGCAAATCTCTGTCCACCGCTGTGTGGTATGATACGGTCAAGAGAGGATTAATCAAATATGAGTGTAAATGAACACTTTATTAGCATTATTTCCTTTCGGCCTAATCAGCATAATCGAAATTAGCCTTGCCTTATCATCAAGCACGTCTTGAATCTCTGGCCAACGTAATTAATGTAGATTTTCAATTCTTTAAAATATATCAAACGATGGCATTTTTATAATCGTAAGAAAAAAGACTAACAAGCAGTAAAATAATGAATAACGTGTTCGTTTTATATTTAAAATCATCTTTCTTTCTTCTGCAGAACACAAAAGAAGATATTCTGAAGGAATTTGGTAACCGAACAGAGCCCGGCACCCATTGACTTCTATTGAATGGACACAAAACCAATGCAAGTGAATGGGTGCCGGTTAACAACATTCTTAAAAATATCTTTTGTGTTCTGCGGAAGAATGAAAGTCAAACAGGTTTGATATGACGAGAGGGTGAGTAAATGATGACAGAATTTGCATTTTTGGCTGAACTATCACTTAAAGAGACTTGAGAAATGTCTTGCAGAATAAATACCAAAAAACAGCAAATAAATGGATGAAGAGGGCTAGAAAGACAAAAGAGGGTGGCAAAGTGAGAGAGTGAGTTTAGGAATAAAAGAAGTTCATTTTCTGTCACACACCATGCAAACAAACAAAGCCTTTCAAAGTTTGCTCTCCAAGGTCACATAAGACATGGGAGATATGATAGCTGTGATGAATAATAGTCTCTGAAGCCGTTGTATTATCCGTGTGTGTGTGTGTGTGCTTGGGCCACTGGATTAAAGGCTCCCGAGTTTCCAATGACAATGCAATAGTGTTTCAGACGCTCTGTGTGAATAAAACCTAGATCAGTTCCATTCAGCTCTCTCGCTTCACCATGAGTGCAAGAGACAAAACAGATTCATTTCCCTGCTTCTGAATCATGTTTGACAGGAATAATACCGACAATAACAAATGTCTAAGAAGTCTTTCCCATAAATTGTATAACCCTTTTGTACATGAATTATGATGACATCATACAATACTTTTTTTTCATTTTGTACTGTTCATTTTCCACCGGAGTAATCATCTGAAAAGATGACAGTGTATACAATAGGAGGCTGTAGTACACTCTTAAAAAAAATGGTGCTATATAGCACTAAAAGTGGTTCTTTGCTTGTAATCATAGGGGAACCACTTTTAGTGCTATATAGAACCATATCTTGGTGCTTCTGTGGTTCTTCAGTGGTTCTTCAGAGGTTCTTTGGGGTGACCGAGGTGCTATAACACTGTTTCTGTATAAAGAACCTGTTAAGCCCCTGTATGGTTCTTCAGCGGTTCTATATAGCACCTCATCCCAAAGAACCACTGAAGCACCAAAATATGGTTCTTTATAGCACTAAAAGTGGTTCCACTATGATTTTGAGCCAAGAACCGCTTTTAGTGCTATATAGCTATATGTGACCCTGGATCACAAAACCAGTCTTAAGTAGCACGGGAACATTTTTAGTAAAAGACAAAAATACATTGTGTGGGTCAAAATTATCGATTTTTCTTTTATGCCAAAAATCATTAGGATATTAAGTAAAGATCATGTTCCATGAAGATATTTTGTAAATTTCCTGCCTTAAATATATAAAAACTTTATTTTTGTGAGTGGATGGTCTGCCACAGTGCCCCTGATTAACAACTTCAAAGGCAATTTTCTCAATATTTTGATTTTTTTGAGCTCTCAGATTCCAGAGTTTTAAACGGTTGTATCTCAGCCAGATATTGTCCTATTCTAACAACTCATATATCTATAGAAAGTTTATTTATTCATCTTTCAGATTACGTAAAAATCTCAATTTCGAAAAATTGACCCATAAGACTGGTTTTGTTGTCCAGGGTCACATATATCAAAACTCATGCCTACACAAAAATGGCTTAACAAATACATGCAAATAAATGCAACCATTTAAATTAAAAAACATTTTTTTGTTTGTGTCAATATAGACGCATTCCGACCGGATAAGTTCAGGAACAAAGTTCCGGAACGAGTAAAAAGGGCTCTCGTTCGTGGACTAAGTTTTCCCTCGCGTCATTTCCCTGATCGCATTCGCGCCGGCAAAAGGAACTATTTAGTAACGTAAGTTGGTCGACAGCAACGTCATTTAAGCGCGTCGGTCAAACAACGACAAACAAGCAAACAACAGAAGTTCGGCCAATCAGTGTTTGCTTACGTCACGGGTCGTTCCGATCCTGCTGGTTTAGAGAATGCCTTGGAAAAAGAGCTAAAGTGTTCCTCCGAAAAGGTTCTCCCGAACAAAAATTCTTTCCGGTTACTGCGGTGCGAAAACAACAAAAAGCCTGTACTTCCGGCAAATCGTCCCAGAACTATGAAATCGTTCCTACATTGCCAACGCCGCTTATGTTGTGTCTTTATTCTTTAGTGGACCTCTCTCCTTGTCTTAAGGGACTTGAAGAGGGTTGGAGAGAAAAAACAGGAAGCGAAACAAGTGAGAGAGTGAGTTTAGGAATACAAAAATATGATAAGTGCAACCGTGCAACGATGGAAAGACAGACAGAGTGAATAAAGTGAAATAGCGGGATAGCGTGAAAACCAATTTACTAAATAATGTTAACTTGACCGACTGTTTTATTTTCGCTTTAACCAAATTGTACAAACAATATTGTCATTTCTTTGTTAAAATGGTTTCCCAGCTTGGTTAGGTCCTTTTGTGCTTTTTCATGTGGTCAACTAGGGAAACCACTCAGTTGACACGCTAAACAAGTTGTTCCCCCAGCTTGGCCAAACTGGTTGTTTACATCAGCCTTGACATTGTAGCATGTTGTGTGTCTTTAAACGTCCTGGAAATTGCCTTTTATTTCGGCTCTGTTTAAAACCCCAATAAGCGGTCCCAATGTAACTCTCTACATCAGGCACCATTTAAGCCAGCATCCTATTTGAAAATACTTTCTCTCAATAACTCTCCTAACAACCCTGTCTCCTGTCTTTTCACAAGAAGACCGATGGTGTTTGTGGACCACAAAGATTTTAATGCGTTAAATATATGTCTCTCTCCCTCTCTTTCTGTAGGCTCAGAGATGGTGGAAGCCCAGTGTCAAAGGTTCGAGGTGAGAAGTAGCGATGGAGAGCGAGTCCTCTTTTCTGCTGATGAAGAGGAGATCAGTATTGGCACAGATAAACTGAGGGTCACAGGTAGCGCAGAATACGCACATATTCATCTGACATTCCCATTCAAGTACGCGCACAGTGCTGGCTGGGGTACACGGACACCCCTTCTGATTAATGGGTTTGCTAGGCATTTTAATTTCGGCGTAGACAAATCTTAATGCTACGGCATACAATGGCATTATACAGAATTGAGTGCACGGGGAAGGCAATTTTCTGTTTTAGCATGACAATGCCTCTGTGCACAAAGCGAGGTCCATAAAGAAATGATTTACTAAGTCTGAGGTGGGAGAACTTAACTCACCTGCACAAATCCCACACCTGAACCCACTGAACATCAGTACCCCTGGGATCAAATGCAGGTTTGTACAGTTGACAATTTATGATGTAGTCGAATTTTAATATTTTTCCAAGGCACTGTATGTACTAGTAACCTGCCCTTGCTTTAAAATGCAAATAGATTTCAAATAGATTTCGCTCGTGCCGGTCTCTCTCACTTTCTGTTCTCTGTCCAAAAGAGAGCATGCTGGGAGGTCAAGTGGAATAGTTAGAGGTCAGGGACAGAAAGGTTACATGCTCAATAATTGGGTCAATAATTGTCCATTATCGTTTTTTTGCGAGAAAAAGACATGGGTTGAGAGCAAAAGAGAAAAAGATGCATAAACGAAATACAGCTGTTCTTCAGGCGAGACTGAAAAGCTAAAAACGTGTCAGGAAGAGGAACTGCCCTCCGGAGAGCAAGAGAATGAAGAGAGAGAGAGGACCATTTGGAGGGCAGGATCCAAAAAGAGTGAATGTCTTAAAGGAACATTCAGTTATGTCATTGTTTTATACCCTCTTGTGGTTTAAAACCCATTTGCTGAGGTGTTTCTGTATATGGGTAGTTGACAAATATAACGTACATGTGTCCTATGGTGTGACATCGCAAAAATAGAGAAAACTGTTAATAATACATTATTTATATTTCTAATCTAAAATAGCATATAATCAATTTAACTTCACTGTTATTGATTTGTTTATTTTGCTGTCATAGCACAACTACCTATACTGTATATGGAGATACGAGGTTACAAAAGGACAGCAGCGATATGTTATATTTTAAAAATGACAAAGACCTCATAAAAGTAGCACAAACGTTAAAAAAATGTTCACGAATTTAATTTTATTCGTCATTTTTCTATAGCTCAGTTGATCAAGCATTGCAACAGCAGTGCAAACCACATGGGTTCGACCCCTAGGGAACACACATTCTGATAAAATATTGAATGCGTTGTAAACCACTTTGAATAAAAAGCGTTTGCCAAATGTATACATGTAATTACATTCCATGTCCTCTGACGTCATACAATAGCATTGTGTGAGAAATGTCTGTTCGCTAAATTCAGAATGCGTCAATTATAACCATATACTAAGCCATATGGTCTGCTTTGATAGAGCTTTTTCATATTTTTAGACCGCACAGGAGTTGATCACTGTGAACTACTGAAGGGCAAGAACCGGCGTGTAATAATTCTTCAAGAAAATCTACTTTTGTATTCAGCAGAAAACATAACAGCATATGGGTTTGGAACGACATGAGAGTGTGTAAACGACGACAGAATTTTAATTTTGGTGGAGCTGTATTTTTTAAAAGTAGAGTAATGACATCATATGCTCGATTCTTTCCCAAACGTGATTGTGAAGGAGGAGAGAAATGAAAGAAACAGAAACAGACAAGCACACACTTGGAAGGAAGGAAGTCATTACTTTACAAGAGCTGAGCACATTTTCAGGAAATACTATGCTGTGAAATGGTACACACTTTAAATGTTAAAGCAAATATTTCTCAGTTCCACTCTGTAGTTTATCTCTTTACACCTCTTAGTATGTCTAATCTCAGTAACTCTCTACTTTATTATTATAAAAGGTGTAACAGAGCACCTGGTAGAGGATAAAAGGGATTTGAGTCAGGTATATTAATTCCACCATGAGCCGTGTGTGTGTGGTGCAACTTATCTTATAAGTCTTACAAGAGTCTTTCAAGAAAGTGCAGTGAATTTGGCCTCTTATGAGCTCCGTTACCTGATATTAACCTTCACTATTTCAGACATTTCTCAAATCTTCTTATGTGTTCCACAGAAAAAGTCATATACAGGATTTAAACAACATTAGGGTAAATAAGTGATGACAGAATTTTACATTTTATATGATTTTTTACTGTCGGTGTTCCTTTAATGTCCTCCGGAGACATAAAGACACATTCACACTACTAATACAATCCATGCCTTCCTACTTCCAAAATTGATTTGACACAAAACACTTTCCACCCTATTTACATCTGTATTCACCGCTGTCCACCTAAGATGAATGTCAGCACCAGGTCCAAACGCTGCCATGTCTTCAGAATCACACTCGCACACACTTTTCGTTTGAAGATCTGAGTAATGAAAAAGTAGATTAATCTTCTAAAGCTGCTCCTCGGGCAGTTTTGTTTTGCAGTCTCAGAAAAGTACATAGAGACAATCATTAGCTCTAAGATCTTGGCCTCTATTATCATACGATTATCATTCGACCATACGATTTAGCTCACTGATTTGTGCAATTGCGGAAGATTAACGTTTTACACTTTTAGACAAATTGTTGACAGGATGTAAGCAATAAATTAGGCAAAAACAGCAAAGCAAACTGCAGAGTGGTGAATTTTCTTGCATTGTGTGCGACTAACAATTCTTGTTGTTGATCATTTAATATTTTGGAAGTATGGTAGAGCATTATTTTTGATTCTTTGCTTATAGGTGCTGTTTGCTCAGTTCTTTTTTTCACAAATTTTTTGAAGAGTTTGGTTCCAAAATGAGGGAACTCCTTTTTTTTTAATTAAAAAATCATGTTTTTTATTGTTATCATGTTTTTATTGTGTTAGTAGAGCTGTATTATTTTTAGTTATTATGGCTTAAATCAAAACAAACCAACTGCCGTTTGATTGATATTCATTGGAATGCACATTAAAAAAACATGATTTTTGAATTAATTAAAAAACAGAGTCATCTCATTTTGGAGCCAAACTCTTCATTTGGTTCTACTTCATCAATAGGACTATTAACTCTCTCTCGTTCTCTCTCTCTCTTTGTCTCTCTCTCTCTCACACACACATTCTTTATCTCTAGGCAACGAGGGAGTCGTGTTTAGTCATTCGGTGGAAACGCCACACATTCGAGCCGAACCATTCCAAGACCTGAAGTAAGGCCTGGTTTTCTTAATGTATCTCCTTGTCATTCAATGTGTGATTCACCAGAGAGGGAAAAAGAGCGAAAGATAGAAAAAAGACAGAGAGATGGATAGAGAAAGTACCACATTAACCCTAATGAATGTTCACTTCCTAATTGTCCACAGACGCTTTATATTCTCAATATTCAATGACATACTGTCCAATTGACACTCTGTTATGAGCAAGAGATTATGACCTCTCCGGCATTCCCGATCCATCACCAGTGGATCGGCCAATCAGATCTAATCTGTTCTGTCTGCACTAGTCGATATGTGATTGGATGTTCGATAGGTCAGAATCTGTGCTTCTCGCTCTCCCAGACATTATCACTACAGGAAATGATGTAGTGTCGTGATGGATGAAGTCACTTTAAGTGTAAATAGGCAGGTTACTGAGGGAAACCGCCAGCTTTTACCGCACGGTTTGGTTTGATGGAGCACCGCCGGATGCTTCCCAGTCGCTTACGAAGTCACTTAATGCAAATACACCAGGAAAAACGATGTGTTAATGGAGGGATAGTGGATTCTTTTTAGCTTTCAACAGGAGTGTTGACCTTTGTCAGTTCCATTTCTTATCTTAATGGCAAGTATTATCAGGGTTGGAACGTGCGAGCGCAAGGTTGCCAGATCTTATTCCCGCTCATTTGTATGTCATGGAAACAGCTGACAGTGGCCTCAAAAATAATTGGGCTCTTAGGCCACAATTAAAAATGTATGAATGTCACCGGACTAGATAACAAAATATCAAACCAAGTGTCATTTAGCAAAAGATACCACAAGCGTACTGTCAAATGAAGCATTTTATCATTTGAGCTTGTTGATTAAAGGTGCTATGTGTATCTTTTTGGAGGATCTATTGACAGAAATGCAATATAATATACATAACTATGTCTTCAGAGGTGTATAAACACTTTACATAATATGAAGGTTTATGTTTTTATTTCCTTATAATGAGCTATTTCTATCTACATACACCTCGGGTCCCCTTATATGGAATTCACCATGTTGTTTCTACAGTAGCCCTAAACGGACAAACTGCTCGACAGAGCGCGTTTCATAAATATGTTATCTCTTTCGGAATGGAAGTGATGACGTGACGACATCTTAGTCCTGTGTCAGCCCCTGTAGTGCTCGAAAGCCAGGGGCGAGTAGTGGAGTGAGCCTTTGGTTGCAGTTCGCAACCTCACCATTAGATGTAGTTAAATTTCATACACTGGACCTTTAAATCGACCTTTTTCCCATTCATCGATGTAATCTTACCCTGTTTCAGCAGAAGAGAGCAGACATTTTGATGTTGAAGTAACACCAGAGAATGTCATTTAGTGATTACGTCATTTCCTCGTCTTTTCTTGTTCCCCCTTCAGAGAATTTCAGAATTTCAGGTTGTTCTCTTGCATCCTTGACTGACCTGCGTGCATCAACGTTTCTCCGCCATTTTGTGGTGATTAACTCCTTATTACACGCTTTGTGCGCATCGGTCCGCTCTCACCCTCATTAATTTGTAAATCGAAAGAAGGAAACGTATAAATCAAGTTCGCTTTCTCTTAATTATTGTTTTATCGAAGCGTCTTCATTATCGTCACGCTTAACAGCCAATTGAAACTAGTCTTTTTAATGAGTTACGAGACAGCTGTGTTGTCCTTGGTGTGTGAAACTTTTGTTTGTCTGGTTTTGTCTGTTCATCTCTCTGTCTCTCTTTCTTTCTACCTTTTTAAGAGTTCAGAATTATGCAGTTAATCTAAATGGAACATGTAATTTCTTAATAGAGTCTTTAAAAGGCTAATGTCTTATGATATAGTCTCACAGACAGAGTTCGGTTGTGTTCAGAGACGAAAATTCTCACAAGTTAATCTGTCCACCTTGACTAGGTGTATTAATATTATAGGCACACATTTCATCTCCATAAGAAGGTACTGGTTAAAGAGAAATAATATTTATGATTATATCTAAAATATTTTAAAATGCAGAAATTATTAAACACTGTGAGGTGAATTGCATTTTACTGTACTAATAACAAATAATTAAGCCTGTTTTGTGGAAGAAAATCACTAAATAGCTACTTTAATCCTCCGAAAAAAGTAAATATTTAAAATATTAGGCTTAGAAGAGCAGTTCACCTTCAAAATGTTGTTAACAGCCCTATTCTATTTTGCATTGGTTACAATAGAAGTGAATGGGGGCTGTGCTGTTCTGTTACCGACATTTTTCACAATATCTTCTTTTGTGTTCTGCAGAAGAAATAAAGTCTTACAGGTTTGAAATGACAAGAGGGCGAATGATCACAGAATTTTCATTTGAAGGTGAACTACTCCTTTAATGCATCAATATTAAAGGTAATTTATTATTACTTCAACTAAAAAGAATGGAGACCTGTTTTTTAGGAAATAATTAATGCTCCTAAAACTAAAGATGATCCCATTGAAAAACATATTATTTTACTGGTTATACGCAATAAACTTTAAAGTAAAGTTCACAGTAAAATATTTTTTATTTTATTTTATTTTATAAAAAACATTTAAAAACAACCTAAAGGTTGACCAAAGAGCTGTACAGAAAATTGGAAACAAAACATAGAAAGAGTACTTAACAATCAGCCGAATAAAAAAAACTAAACAGTAAAATACATTAGTTGTTAAAAAATATAAATATAAAATAAGATTTATGCTTGGATTTAAACAAAGAGAGAGATGACACTGTTCGAATTCACAGTGGTAAGCTGTTCCATAGTTTAGGGCCTAGCAAAGGCTCTGTCCCTTCTATGTCTAAATGTTCTACTACCGGTCAGCAGCCTAGCAGCGGCGTTCTGAACATGTTGTAGACGCCCAATGAATGAACTATTAACTCCGTAATAAAGTGAATTACAATAGTCAAGTGATTAATGCATGAATAACTGTTTCAAAATTCCTGAGGGAGAGAAAAGTTTTAATTTTAGCAAGGCGATGTAAATGAAAAAAGCATGATTTAACAACAGAATTCATCTGTTTGTCGAACCGAAGTCCTGAGTCAAATAAGACACCAAGGTTTTTCGCACACGGAGTAACATGAGAACTTAAGCTGCCTCCAGATCACCCCCATCATAAGAAACACTTGGTCCAAACAATACAACTTCAGTTTTTTTCGCATTTAAGGCCAAAAAGTTATGTGAAAGCCATGATTTCAGATCCTGTAAGCATGCTAGCAACGCCTCAATGGAACATAAATCTTTGCATTTAAGCGGAAGGTACAACTGGGTGTCGTCAGCATATAAATGAAACGACACTCTATGTTTGGAAAATAAAGATCCCAGTGGCAGCATTTATAAGGAGAAAAGTGTGGGAGCTAGGATTGATCCCTGTGGAACACCAGAAGAGAGGTGTGCTACTGAAGAAGTTTGTGGAAACATAGGACAAATTCCTATTAGTTAAATAGGACCGAAACCATTTTAACACGGTTCCCTGAATGCCAACATAACTTTCCAAACGAGCAATTAAAATGTTATGATCAACCATATCGAATGCTGCGCTGAGATCTAAAAGGATCAAAGCAACAACATTCCCATTATCAGTAGACAGCATAACGTAATTTGTGACTTTCAATAATGCGGATTCCGTACTATGTAATTTTCTATAACCTGACTGAAAAGTTTCGTATAATGAATTTGAACTCAGAAAAGACTGTAATTGAGAGAGAACAACCTTTTCTACGATTTCTGAAATAAACGGGAGATTCGAAATTGGTCTAAAATTACTCGAGATTGCGTTTCTTCAGAAAAGGAGTGACGGAAGCATGTTGGCAGGCAGGGAGCGTACCGGTACTCAACGAGATATTGATGAAAACAGAAGATCAGGTCCGATGATATCTACAATGTGCTTTAAAAAAACGTGAAGGGATAAAATCATGATGACAGGAGGTGGGTTTTAAATGTGCAATAATATCTTTACAGGTTTATAAGGAAATGTGATCAAACATGCTCCAGGTGACTGAGTGACTTGTTGTTACGGACCGTGACACGGACCGGGTACGCGACAACAGCAGTTTTTGAGGTCTTGACAATTTTGGTCACTATTTTCACGATCTAAGCGCATGGTTTAATGCGCACGGCGCAGGTGCACTCAGGGCGTGTCCGAATCCACTTTTGCTAAGAGTAGAGGGTAAAGTTGCGTGTTTTACCCTAAAGTTAAAGCGCGTTGTATGTGGACTCGCCCAGAGGCGCATTTTCTACTAATGCGCTATTTTTTTAAACAAAAAAATATTGCGCCATTGACTTTAGACCAGGTTTGAGTTGGTCTATGGCGCAGTCTATTTTCAGTTCCTCAAAATAGCAACGCGCCAACAATGCGCCTGAGCACACCTCTTTTTTAGACCAACACGCCCATGGGCGCACAAATGAGCGCAAATGCATTTGCTATTTAAAATGAGAACTGCGTCGGGCGGAAACTAGGAAAAACACTTGCGCTGCGCGTTGCGCCGGGTGTACAATAGGGCCCCTTGTCTTTTCAGAAAAGAAGGACAAAAGGTTTTCACATAGAGAATCAGACATGGCAGAGAAAACATTTACAGCAGGATTTAAAACAGAATCAATAGTTGAAAATATAATCCTAGGACTCTGATCATTTTTATGACCGTCTCAGTGAGGAATTTGAACTTGGCTGACTTAACAGCCTTCTGAAGAACAGAAAGAGACTCCCTTAGCATTTCACATGACACCTGCAGTCTGTCCTTACAGAATTTGCGTTCAGCCCTTCTGCATACTCGTCTGAGTACGTAGATGCACTATATACTCTGTGTGCCTCACTGTGATCATTGTATAAATTAATATGTTTTTTATTATAATTATATGTAATGGGATTTGTGACAATTCATCGCTAAATAAACCATCATTAAATATTTTTGTATTTTTATTTATTGTTTACAAAATCAGAGCACAGAGGCACCATAGAAATGAAAACAAAAGTTTTGGTTACTAGATTATAAAATTATACCAATTTACCACAATTGCATTAGGTGTCCAGAGCCTAACTAGCTTTTATGCATGCTGGCACGAGCCCGTTCATTTTCCTCCATTTGTTTAGTTCAGTGCTTTCCTTTCAGTGCTTGGGTTTGATCTTGCCAGAGGCTGTAATTAATTAAACTGCACATTTCCGACAAAGAAACATTGCCACCATTTCAGACGGCTTGGATGTTGTCTTTTTCTATTTGACTGTGACACGCGGTCTAGTACTTTTTCCAGTTTAAACTATAGGCAAGAACTGCCACCTTAGACACCAAAAGCAATTTGACTGACTTTAAATGCACCCAGTCGCAGTTTCTCTTGTTTTTGTGCTGTTTTGGTTTAACAGAACATTCCTCTCTATTTTAGATGATGGAGTTTTCGCTAATGATGAAGGGCAAAGACCATACGCTTGTTGTTGATGTCTGTGTTCCACCGCCCCACTGTAGGGTTCGCTTTTTAATAGCCCGCCGGTGGGGTGGGGTGAGAGTATGTCACAATCAGGCCACTAGCAATCAGTTAACGTGGGGTATAATAAGATGAGAATTGATTTAGTTGCCCCAGATCTGATGAGAGAAACTGAGATGACTCCATAGTCATTTAAAGCCACAGCGTATAACTCAAAATTAAACTCGAAAGATATTTCTCAATATTCTTGTCACAGACAATAGCCCCTATGCCACCACAAGTGGTGTTCACTTTAAAATTGATGTTGTAGGCGGTTTACCCTTCTTGTTTGGTGCGTGTTTTACCCTAAGCTGGGTTTCAGAGTGAAAATTATACTCAATACAAAACCAGCAGCTGAAGGGCGTTTGAACAATGACTGGCAATCAAATGACAGCTAAAGAGTTTTTGGCTGTGTGAGTATGTCAGTCAGTCAACAAAATAACATGTCCTAGACTTTCGGTACGTTGCTTTTTTGAAAAGACCTGTTTTGGGAGCTGCCAATCGTTCGCATCAATTTGGCTGCAACCAAGAGTCACATAACTTCTCTTTGCATGCAAACCTTTTACCCAAGAAAGCATCTTTATTTAGCTGTGCGCTGACCAAAAGAAAAAACAACTTGGATTAGCAAGCATATCTTTCATTTTAAAATAATTTCCTATTCATTGTTGCAAAGCCAAACTTGCCTCATGAAAAACACTGTAATTCAGGAAATAAGAGCCAGAGCCCCGCTGCATCGATCCCCTTAAGTTAAGAAGCCATTAGTTATAATTGAAAGGTTATTATCATTAAGTGTTTTCTTAACTTCAGGGGTGTGTTGTAACTGAATACAGTGCCTGAGATGCAATTATGGGTATTGGAGCTAAAAACAATAGGGGAGACTACAGGGAGTGTGCAACACAGGGATTTCTTACACCGTTTAACCAATTACAAATGAACTACATACAGTAAGTGACATCACTGTCGTCCCCTGAGGTCACAGTAGAGGTTGCAAGTCTAAAAATACCACGGATTAATAGGACGAAAAACTCATTTTCAGGTAAGAGAGTAAAACTTCACAAACACACATAAAACTAGAAAAAAGTGAGAATAAATCACTGGGGTGAAGACAAATCATACTAAAATGTACAAATGAGATTTTATAAATAACACTAATTAGCCACTTTGTAAAACAGGTATAAGATTGTGTTTTATATTCCTTTGCCGTTTCATGTGCTTATAATTTCAGGTATTTTGAAGTCAATTTGACTTAATACACTTACGCACATATTTGGTTAATGCTTTTTATTCATTTTGAATAGTAAGGTTTGTTCTCTTTGTTCTTGACAATGATTGACAGTTTAGGAAAAAGTACATTTCTACGGTAAGCTAATTTGTAGCAGATAAATAAGGACATATAGTAAAGGTTGGGAACACGTGACAAACTAAATGTTATGACATTCCGTAGTCTCCCTAAATTTCAGTCGTCTGTTACCGAAAGAACATATTCATAATTGCAAAATATTCTGCTTTTACGCTTTTTATGTTCTTTAAAGGGTGTACATTTCAAACTACAAAACAAGAAAACTTCAAGGGAAAACTTGTTATTGTTATAAGACCACTCTGTTTCTTCTGTACCTTTTAATCCGGTAATTTCATTATTATAAAAGCCATGCAATTTTGCAGGATCATGCCAGCAGATTAGCACGAGCTAGACCTTGCTTTGGAATACATGAGGCAGCTTGCAGGATATAACGGAAGGATTTGGCAGGACCTCATGCCGTTTCCGTAAAGCAGCTACTTACAGGCTTTGGTTAACATCTGCTTAGTAACACCTGTTAATGTTGTGAAGCTATACTCCAGTAAGGGCTTATTTTCACAAACACACAAACTATGAGGTTAGCTACCCTTTCTTTTTTACTGTTTACATAGGCAGCAATCTTCTAAGGGAGTCTTATACAAACATGGCATTAAAAACGAAACAAAAATGTCACCGAGTAATATGAATTACACTTAAAGGAGCGATGTGGAAATTTTAGCAGCATCTAGTGGTGAGGTTGCGAATTGCAACCAGCGGCTCAGTCCACCTCTCACCCCTCCCTTTCAAAGATCTACGGTGGATCAAACCCATGACCTCTGTGTTGCAAACATAATGCAGTACCAACTGAGTTACAATAACTTATAATGTAATAGATATTTGTTAGATATCTATTCATAACATATTTGTTTGGTTGTTTCGGACAAACTGATACATTGAATGCACTGCATGGCTTTGGATAATTGCATCCGCTAAATTAATAAACAAATGTAAATGTAATTGTACGAAAGATCAAGACACGAATCCCTACAGGGAGTTGTAAAATCTCTCCATTAACACCTGCTACCGTGTTCACTAACAAGTATCCGCAGAGAAGGATCCAACCAGATGGTACAAGGCAGAAGCTAAACCCAACAAAAGAGTGATGGGTGCTTTCCTGCACAGTGTGACTGAAGTACAGTTGTGTGGGGCTTAATCCTGATAAGACAGTTCGCTCTTTTCCTCTTCAGAACATAATTATGGATAGAAAGCGATAAAGGGAGACTGAAGGTTGACGGTGGATTTGAAGGGGCTTTGGCAGATTTATTGCACACCTGAATCTTCACAGACGATCGAAAAGCTCCTGTGCCTTTCACCATTTGGGTATATTGGGGAAGTGACCTCAGTGTGCGTGCAGGTCGGATTGCACATACGTTTTAAGGACCAGCCTGAAGAAAATGATTTAAAACACCAAAGAGAGAAACCTTAAATGGTTACATTTAAATTTGAAAATGTCCTGTCAGATGTATTTGCTGCTAATTTTGCTGTTATTGTGTTTATCTGTTTCTTCAGATAAACACGTGAGAACGTAACTATATTAGGATGTGGTGATTTTTTGATAAATGTACACGATTGGAATCATACAAAAACATACGATTGTCAGAAAAACGAATGATGAAAGAATGAAGCTCCACCTCTAACCCCACCCACACCCAGCATCACTAAGGGAGAAAGCAGATTGTACTGAAACGTACAAATGAGGTTGTACAAATGGTTACAAATTAGCTGCCTCATAAAATGATGCCTCGTAAAGTTACCAATCGAGTTTGTGTTGGTATGCTTGTATCAAGTAATGCATCAGTTACAGTAATCCTTTCATGCATGAATTATGATAACCTTAGTCACGATTGGCTCGCTTTTTTAGTTTCCTTTTTTCTTTAAGGGCACGAAAAACAAGATTTTAACCTTTTTATTTTTTGTGCGTGGGTGTGTGCTTGTGTTTTAATTGCCACCTATCTCCTCAAAACGTTACACAATTGCTGGAATTCAGCTAGCGAGTCTTCATTGTCTTACTAGTACTTAATGATGCAAAGTGAACATTTGTTCCCATGAAAATGTATTGTAAAAGAACAATCACAGACAGTTATTACGCTTCCCTCCTAAGATTATGTATGAAGGTATTTTAGTAGCAAAACTTGAGAGCATGTAGATTTTAATTTGTGAACTTGTAAAGTAAGTATTTGTACCTGTAGCCTACACTAAAATGTACACTCACAGCCCCAATGTCAAAACTTGTAAAATAAAAAGCTGAAGTTGAATATTGAGATTTGCACTCGTGGACAAAACTCACAAATCTGTCTTCTGAATTTGAAGTTGCAGAAAAATAGTCACAAACGTGTAAACTGGCATTTACTAAAATACATTGGCAGATACAAATGTATAGCACATATTTACACGTTTTCCTAGATTCAGATTTGAATTGCAACCACAAATAGGCATCTACAACCTCTCAAATCTGTCACTGCAGTTTCAAATCTTCCCGCCTTGACTTTTGCTACTACTTTCGCGATAAACCCGTTGCAAAACTAACTTGTGCACTTGAAAGCTCAGAGGCGAGAGAAAGAACGGCATTTGATGACGTCACGCGGCTGAGCCACACCGCCCCCTAATGGCAGGAAAAACCACAATTTAAATCACTAATACAGTATTTAATTTAAGATGAAACTCTAAATCAATAAATACATTTTCCTTAACAAAAATACTACTTACGGCCACTTTTTTACTATAAATTAACTTTTCTATTTTATTCTCTTTTATATTTACTGCAGTATATCTTTGTTCTATGTTTGTCCTTTATTATATATTTATTGCTTTTCTACCCCATCTGCAAAATATAATTTTTTTACAGGTACATACTGTATGACAATAAAGATCTTGAATCTGATAAGGGTGATGTATAAATTAGCAACCTAATTAACAACCTAACTTAGCTGAAGCAAGTTCGCTGACGATAATGATCAAAATTAAAAACAGAAAATGTACAGTCAGCCTGTCATTGTGTAAGGCTCCTATATCAGAATGATCAGAATCAGTTCTTGTATAACACTGAAGGGGTTTATTCTGCGATAACAACCGACTGGATGCATTATCCTGCGGCTAGTAATTATCACATGAGAAAATAATTGTACACTAAATATTGATTAAATATGTTTAAGCTCATCTGTTAAAAATCCAAACCTTCCATGAGAAAAGAAACTTCCAGGTAAACCCACAACCCCAATACTGTATATAATGGCATTGCACAGTCCTGCATACAATTTCTGTTCATTTTCCCTTTATTGAAAATAACCAAAAAATATAAAAAAGTAGAAATAGCTTAAAAGTGCAATAATGGTCAATAATACATTGCTCACTGAATTTAATTTACATTTATATTATACTACCAGGAACGTGTTTTTTTAAATATTAATATAATATTGGTAACATTATAACTAAAGCAATAATAATTCTCAAGGGTTAGGCTATAGAATCATAATGTTGAACTGTGTAAATGTACATTTTTATATAGTATATCAATGAACATTATAGTATACATAACGGAAAATGTAGTCAGCCTGTCATTATATTTTAAAACAAACCATAGTACACAACGTATTATCGATAGTATACAGAATGATATCATTAAAATACATTACGAAATGATATCTATACAAGATAGTATAAGTCATGGAATAATTATACATGATAGTATAGATAAGTCTGATGGTTTCGCTTTAGTTATTTAAACATTATGTATACTATTATTTGCTAGATCCTTTCATTGTGATTTTTCCCGCCATTAGGGGGCGGTGTGGCTCAGCCGCGTGACGTCATCAAATGCCGTTCTTTCTCTCGCCTCTGAGCTTTCAAGTGCACAAGTTAGTTTTGCAACGGGTTTATCGTGAAAGTAGTAGCAAAAGTCAAGGCGGGAAGATTTGAAACTGCAGTGACAGATTTGAGAGGTTGTAGATGCCTATTTGTAGTTGCAATTCAAATCTGAATCTAGGAAAACGTGTAAATATGTGCTATGCATTTGTATCTGCCAATGTATTTTGTAAATGCCGGTTTACACATTTGTGACTATTTTTCTGCAACTTCAAATTCAGAACACAGATTTGTGAGTTTTGTCCACGAGTGCAAATCTCAACATTCAACTTCAGTTTTTTATTTGACAAGTTTTCACATTGGAGCTATGAGTGTACATTTTAGTGTACAGGTACAAATACGTACTTTACAAGTTCACAAATTAAAATCTACATGCTCTCAAGTTTTGCTACTGAAATACCTTTATAATTATGAAACCTTTTTAGACATCATGTAATGCCCAATTACTAATTCATGTGACTAGGAGGACATACTGTACAACCAACAGCACTTTTTGGGTAAGAGCTTTCCTGGCAAGGACAGATTCCCTTAAAAAAACGAGACTTCTTGTGTACAGACTCTATCACATATGCTTAAAGCAAATAGTTAAGAAATAAGAGACTGATTTTGATGTTTGATTCAATTTACTATTGCAATTCAGGATTCTGTCTTTCAAATGCAAGTCTAAATTCTAGAATTAAATAGCAATTTTAATGCTATTCTCTGATAGCTTTACCACCTGAACTCTATCATTGCAATTCAACCAAAGATGACAATTTCAAGTATCTCAAACTAAAAGCGAGACTCTCAAGCTAAATCGTTTTTTCAAATGCCATGCTACTTTTTTTAACAACCTGAAGATCATATCTCAGCCCGCGGACACCAGTCAGGGACATTAAGCATAGATTCTTATCACCCTCCATCTCTTCAGCTAAAGGCCACACTTAGACTCATCTGTCAAGCGTCTGACAAGAATCGCCTCATATGTGGCTTTTCTACTTCTCAGGCTCTCGTTCCAAATGACCATTTTTTCTGCTCTCGTTACGGCTGGGGTTAAAGTTTGGGTGGAGCAAGATGGTTCTAAATCATGACAACGGCGCAACGGCGACTGATTTCCAGCGACTGATTGGCCAAGATCGTGCTTGGAAATTAAATCTGATTGGCTTGAGAGTTTAGGAGGCTCCTGAAGATGCTTAAATTATCGTTCTGAGTACTACAAGGTTGACAGCCATACAGTTACATATGTAATGTATCATTATATGCGATACGAGATATTCTGTCCGGTTGTAATTATGACAGCACAACCCTCTCAAATCCACATTAAATTGCCTTCCACTCACAAAGACCTCGAGAACATTCACCTCTCGGCCGTGACCTTCAGCCGCATTGATGAATTTATCACACAGGGATTACTCTGATATCTGTAGTGCTGTACCCCCATGTCCATTCCTTATATTGTACTGTCGGCACGGATGAGCAAGTTCTTCTTTTTCTTTCTTTCTGTAAGAGTAAACTTATTTTTTAGATGCTTTGGAAACCAAGGATGTATACAGTTTTGACGCAGTATCGATCTGTGGTGGTGACCTTCACATTTATTGAGTAGTTTGGTAAACTGGCCCTGTTGTCATCTGTCTTTTCTACGGATTAAAAGTCAGTCGATGTATCATATCTTTGAAGAAATCCTGACTGCTCTTTGGACATTATTTAATTCTAAAGTGTGTCCTTAGTTTTTGCCAAAGGTTTTCACTCTACTGATATGTCAGATGTCAATGGTTTAAATACCCATGTGAAGTCTTTCCTAAAGTTTTTAAAGCATACAGTAGTTTTTCATTCAGGTAAGAGATTTGTCACATCCATAACGGTCCATATTCCTCATAAATGGACATATGAAAATTAAAATAAAGTAACTATTTCATGTTCTATAAAGAGCAATCCATTCTCCATTTGTTGAGATTTTTTGCTTCTGGTTAGCACATTTTAATTTGAAATCCTACAAAGTATGTTTTCTCTCAAAAACGTGTGTCCTTTTTTGTCACATCCATAACACATTCATTTGCCATCTTTGAAAATAGAAAACTTGTGCATATGTTTTTTCTGATATCATCAGGGGTTTTGTAAAATATAAACAGATGGTTGAATATATTGGTAATAAATACATTCTCCGAGAATTTATGTTTCAAGTTTTGACATCCATAATCCATTTATAGACTATCCCAGGCTGTTTTGTGGTTCCGGTCTTGCTGGAAGAAATAATATTAATTTATATTTTTCATATTTAATAATAAAAAGAAGATAAACGACATCTAATGTTTTGAAGGCCTGATTTTGCATAAATGCGATTTTTAGATTCAACAAGAGAAAACTAGCTAAAACTAAAATGAAATTCCATATTATTATTGAATCACAGTTTCAGTGTAAAAACGTTTGCGCAAATGCACCCGTGAATGAGAGCCTATATCTTTGCTTGTGTAGTTCTGAGTAAATAGTCTTGTAAATTGCTCTCTCTCTATCTGTCACACTCACGGTCGGTTTCACTTTTTCTTGGTTTGAAACGTCCCTGAAGTGGTGACTTCACCAGACACACGATCTCACTCGAGTGAATGATATTCTTCACGATGAGTGAAGTAAGATACAATACCATTCCTTTAGTCCTGTAACCTGTTTCTACACTGCTGCGATGGTTTAGAGACCCAGTGGCTCTACCTAATTCCTGCTTCCCACTCTGAGCATATACTGGTTCCCCAGTTCTATCTCTATCGATTAAATTATCAGCGATGGATGCGCACGGGCATGAAATTGCTTTACGTTTTCTCACAGGGTCTTGCTGCCAGCCACAATTTCCCCAGCTACATTTCACACAGCAGACAGCCAGGCTGCAAAAGTCATTTTTGACCGGTTCGAGGATTTGTCAGGGAATGTCTGGGACAAGAAACGGGCCATTGGGCCAAGAGCTCAGCGAGCTGTAAAGGAAACCCACTCAGAGGGTCAATGGCTCCGGTGAACTTTTCTGAAAGCCCGCTTTCAACACTCTTTTTCTGTAGTGTCGTGATTCAGATGTAAGCACCTGAAGCTTCTGTGATGAAACGTTTGTGGTGGAAATTGGGTGCTTCTTCAACAACGGGCACCTCTGGCCTTGAGGTTTAGGGGAAGGGGCATTTGTTAGTGGACATGTTGTTGGATATTGTTAGTGGACAAATGAAATTGTACAAATTGTGAGATTATCTTTTTAATTGTTAAGATTATTTCATATGTAAACTTACAGTGTTCACATTATTTTTTTTAATATTCATATTTTTATGATTTTGGGCAAAACCAAAGGGCACATTAAATACCTTAATTTCTTTCTTTTTAAATATTCAAAAATTCTTTAGCTTTTTTAGGTTGCCATTTTTTAAATGCAGTAATATTTTTGTGAAAGCTTTC
Source organism: Triplophysa rosa (assembly GCF_024868665.1). NCBI lineage: Eukaryota > Metazoa > Chordata > Actinopteri > Cypriniformes > Nemacheilidae > Triplophysa > Triplophysa rosa. The sequence continues at coordinate 8,302,737 of NC_079893.1, read as the reverse complement.
CTTGTTTTAAGTCTTGGTCTGGCATAAGGGTAAAAAGAAGCTCATACTTTGAGAAACACCCCAATTGTTATACGAAAATCATTGATGTTTCAGTACATCTCTTGTTCTTTCCAAAAATAACTTGCTCAACTTTTACAAACAAGTTTTCGAGATTCCCCTCGGTTGTGTTCAACGTCATTGTGGAAACCAAGCGAGCAAGAAGCTTCACATAGAAACTTTAAAACTCAGGCATGCTTGAAAATGTCAAAGCGAAACGTTTTCTCATCTTTGCCATTGGCTCATGTTCATTTACCCATGCTACAGTGTCATTCATCAATCTGAAGGGCTGCGACTGAAAGTAAATACATACAGAAGAACAGGAAGTCAGAGGTTAGCAGTTGGAATTCAGCTGCCTAATGCCATCATTGGTCTCATTCTCCAAAGTCAAAAGTCAGTAGCCAGCTCCCATGAGCATGTTGGAGACACGGTGATAAATGATAAGACCGTACGCACAAAACTCAGGAGAGAGGAAGACCTCATTTGGGGGCTTAGTTTTGAAAAGTGAGCAAATATAGAAAATAATATGAAAAAATGAAACTTTACTCAAATATGTCCATGGAACCCAGTGACATCAAAAAAGCAGTCAGATATGTAATATTACCAAACACATGGGCATCCACAAAGGAATTATATTTTTAAAAGGGCAGGTTTATGAAAGATTAAAAAAGAATAAAAAGAGGAAAAAAATGTCATGGGGGACAACCTTTTCACCAAAGTAACAATGGACGGTAGTTGAAAATAATACATTTGTAAACACAGAGCTGGAAGTTTACAATGCTACAATACATAATGTAAGTATAAAAGTTAAAAAAATACTACAAATAAGCTTTAAAATTATATGTTTGCTTATATTTTGTTTATTGATCATGGCAGCAGTAATTCATCAAATAATTAAGAATGGTGTTATAATGTGGCATATATGCAGAAATGTTGTATGGTTGATTGCACATTTGGCATTTTAAAGAGCTGATTCAAGCGTCTGGAGTGGTGTGATGAGGAAGTCCAAGTTTACCAGATCGCATTAGTCTGCTGCATCCTCCACAACCTCAACCTCAAATCCAACCCGCAAGATTGAGTTGTAGTGCAATCCTTAATTTCTCAATCTGGTTCTATATCATTGCTCTCCTCGGCTTGCAAGTCATTCTTCATGAATTCCCCCAGTGAATTCTAGGGGAAACAAAACCATATCATAGTCGATCAAAAACATATCATAGTCAAAATCAAAAGTGCACCATAACAATTGCCTGACATGTTGTGGCAGCCAAAGTCAAAATACAAAAGGCACATTTTCAGTAGCATACGATTTACCAATCATGCACTTCTAATTTAAATTCTACCTGTGCAGATAACAAGTCATTTTCAAATATTACTGAAGTCTACATATTCATGTGATGTACTGTACGTGCACAGCATTTGATTCCTGCTGCCAGTGTTCTGTTGATCTACTGATTCACAGCATGGGTTTTGCAGATAGCATACATATTTATCACTGTAACATTCGCTGGGAGGAATTCATAAACTTTTCTTGAACTCCTATGACCTTTTAGCTTCATAATACCAGAAATTGCCCAGGTCAGCACAGCGCCCCATAAATGTTTGCTGTGCTTGGAAAAATATCTTCAACTTACCATTTCTTGAACAAAGACGTGTATAAGAGAGAAGGGAAAAGGTGTATAAATGTGATAATGGTATACAATTCGAATGGCCATATTTTTTGTATTGCTTATCGGGTGAAGGTAGCAAATGTTCCAGCGCATAAATTTGTCAGTGGCAGAAAAGGTCAAGATGGATGTTTGAAAGGCTGAGTTTGTTGGCGGAATAATGAATCAGGCCGATAAGAGACTAAAGCGGCCCTCTCTTATCTTCCATATAAAAATCAAGTCCACTCTCTGCGTGCTTAAGATATTTTGTTTTGCTGCTGAATTGCTTGGGAGCACACCAAAACAGAAAATCAATGACCTGATTGAGTTTTTCGTTTCAGACGACAAGGGATCGCACAGATATTGGGTAAGAGAAGAATACAACGAGGAAGGAAAGAGAGAACCAAAAACAAGAGAGAGCCGTTAGGTCATTATATTCATTTCTGACAGGTCATTAATTAAACTAGTGTGTGTTATTTCAAAATTGCATGAGTCAACTTACTGCAGGTGCTGATGTGTTGTTTTATATTTAAAAAAATGGCAAACGTTTTCTGTGAAGGTTGGGTTTAGGGGTGGGGAATATTATTATTATTATTATTATTATTATTATTATTAATCATCACCATCATCATCATTATTATTATACTGTTTTTAATCATTTATTTATTATTATTATTTTGTGTAATTTATAAAAAATACAACTTTGGGAGTGGCACATAAAAATAATAATTTAAAATCAGTTTATATAGAGTAATTAATAATAATTAATGTTTAACAATAATTAATAACCATTACTGTATAACAATAATTAAAACTCATTTGTGTTTATCATTTTTACACTATAGCAAAAACTTAGTTTTTATTCTTTCTCAGTTGTATAAAATGTTACAATATTTTACAATTGATGTTCATGTTTAAATATTGAATGTCTATGTCTCGGATGAAGGTAAAATAATTAAATATGTACAAAAATAGCAAATGTACATGAACAAGGCATAGTAACAAGCTTCAATGGGAAAGTTACTCTGAAAAACAAAAGTTCTGGGACTCTTTTAAAAGAGCTATAGGCTCCTCTCTCTTTTTGGCTCTGCTGATCGATATTCTTTCTTGCTCTGTGTTTTAAAGCAGTGGATATTCAGGAGTGGACAGCCTTATTCAGTTATCTCATTCTCTGACAGATCTCACACTCTCTTATCGATTTCTTTGTTCCTGTTCTCTCCCCTCTTACAATCTCCTTACCATGTCTCTCTCACAGTCTCATGCAGCCCTAAATAAGTCTTGAATATAAAGCCTTTAATAAGTCTGAATATTGAATGCGATGCATGCAGTTTGTGCAGAAGTCATTTTTGACTATTATAACATGGAAGTATATCTGCTTTCTAACAGACTCGAGTCCCCGACGAGGACGTTGACACTGGAGGCCCCTAAAGGTGTGGAAGTGAACGCAGGAGTGGGGGAATTCAAAGCTTCCTGTAGGAAAGATCTCACTTTAGAGTCTTCAGAAGGAGAAGTGAGTATGTCAGTTGTGTATTGGGGTAACCTTGACATGGTTAAAAGGAGTAGCCTGAATTTTTTCATTGATGGGGAAAAGGTTAGCGGGTCAATTGTGAACGGGGTAACCCAGCTATTGGTAAGTTTTTGTGGCAAATATATTGTGGCAGTGAAGGTACAGTATTAGATGATTTCTTGATACTTTGGATAACACTTAATTTCAATAGTCCACTTTAGATATTTTACAAATTTAGCAAATATGCAAAATCTTGTCAAGTTTTAGTCAGTAAAGTAGTAGTCTTTGTGACATCAGCTATATATTAATATCTGCTATATACTGCTATATTTTGTCTTTCTGATATCTGCTTGCACGTTACTATGATAGTGCCCCAAAAACATTTTACTGACAACGGTTCACATTTCGCATCTTTTCCGTGCGCATATTCGTTATTTTAAATGTGTGCGCGGCAGGCTCGCGCAAATAGGGGGCGACGCGGTCGTTACCCAACCCTAACCCGGACCTTAAAGGGATGGTTCACCTAAAAGGCAAAATTCTTTCATCATTTACTCACCCCTCTGTATAACTTTCTTTCTTCTGCAGAACACAAAAGAAGATATTTTGAAGAATGTTTGTAACCTAACAACGGCCCTACCCATTCACTTTTATTGTAAGGACACAAAACCAATGCAAGTTAATGGGTACCGTCGCTGTTAGGTTACAAACATTCTTCAAATATCTTCTTTTGTGTGCTGAAGAAATATGAATGGAAAGCTCTGATGGTTGTCTAGTAGGTGTTTGTTGTATTATACTGCACTGTAGCATCCTCATGCTGTCACTGATCTTTAACGTAGCGTCGTAACATTTGTGTGTCATCTTCAATGATGAAGTGGTCCCACACAGCACTTAATTTAGCTTCTTTATTAGATTGAGAAAAATACACTAGATCGAAAGTAGATCTTTCAAAGAGCCTAATTCCCTGTCCAACTTGTTGGAATTCGGCCAGTATCCAAACATGTTTAGCCTATCCATGCTCACATAAACCACTCTCCCCAACCCATTCACATTAGTGCCGCCATGTCGAGCTGTCTTGCTCTCTTTCTTCCCCTCTCTCTCTCTCTTCTTCTCTCTCTCTCTCTCTCTCTCTCTTGTTCTCCTATCTCCCTTTAGTAACTGCCCAGGCTATTTAATTAACTTCCATGAGTCTGAGTCATATATCATGCAGTCCTGTCACCTCTCTGGAAAAAAGGGAGATTTTTTTCTCGTATTTTGTGGCTGAGATAACAGGATGGTGCGGAGAGACGTTATATAAGAGACAAAGCGGTTGATGCACAATGAGACCCCGCCTCCCTTTTGACTCTCTCTTAGAACAAATTTGGAACAAATGCTCATATCAGCACAGTCCCACCGTGTTTACCCCCACCTTCCTTTAATTCTCACGGGAGAAGAGACGCTGCCCGGAAAATGGAGGCCTTGGTCAATTTAGAGGAGAGAATCAAGTGCGTCAGGCAGCTCGGATGAAAAATCTAATCTATGTTGTCAGCGGTCGACTCTTAAGAGGCCTGTGTTAAAAAGTTTTAGGTGAGAGAATTAAAGGCAAAAGGCTGACTGGGTTCAGGTCCTAGTGGCTTCTATTGCTGCTGCTATTGCCCATTAAGATCAAGGGAAATTAAAAGTGACTGGTGTGGGTTGTCTGATAGCTGTTCTGAGCGAGGGAGCAAGAGAGAGACCCTGAATGCTGTTTTGTTAGTCGAAGTTATCTAATCTTTGTTTTATAAAATGAACTGTTCGAGAATTCTGTAATACGCGGATGAACATTAAAAATTTCATCACATGTGCTGCAATGCTGTTATAATAAATATATAATTATAAATATATAATAAATAGGCAAGCGCAGCTATGATTTGTGTTTAAGCATAGGCCACAGTTCAATAAACAGGAAGTTAATATCGAGAAACATACATTTTCTTTTCAGTAGTTTTTCCATGTTAACACTATTGTACACACTAATATCACAGAGTTGTTAAGAAAGTTAAGCCAACAACAATGTTATCTTTAAGTCACAACATACTAAACTACTAGGATCATCCAAAAATGCTTTTTCACGACCTACAGTATAGTTATGATTTAACGTTAAGCGCCATCTAGGAAGAAAAAACAGCAGTTTTGTGTTGTGCGTGACATCACGAAATGACATTCAACTGTCGCAGTGGGTTAATTTATACAAAATGCGTGAACTTTACATAAGACAGACATTACAATTATGCATTTGGCCGACCCATTGGAAAAGAGACTTGCAGTGCATTCAAGGTGTATCTTTTACCAGTATAGCCACTGTTCCACCATTGGGCCGAACTTGTTCTCAATGCCTAATCGTTCCATTTCGTGACTATATAAATAAAATAACTTATTTTTATACACTAATGTATTTTTATACACTTAAGAAAATGTTCAAATGAATTGGCAAGAAATATGAATGCTGTAAAAGTGAATTAGAGATCAAGCATATTCAATATTGGGTAAAGAAACCAGTTTAACAATCGAAGGGCCAAAAAAGAAAAGACAATGTAAATGACTTCATGATTATCTCAGCCCAGCCCTCGACTAAATCAGTTTTCATTACTGCTAAAGACCATCACATCATCATCCGTGAAATTGAGTATCCATTTTGTTGTTTCGGAGGTGTTACATGACAGCTGTGGAGCCAATTAAATGGCCCATTCTCTCCACCTGAACACTCCCTCTCGCTTCAGCCAGCCAATGAGGCGATGGATATAGATACATATGGTGGCGGCGAGCCGAGGAGACAGGAGAGCTGAAGCAGGCATATGTACTCTAATGTTTCATTTGTTTGTGCAGAGCTCCAATATGGCGTCCATTTGAGAGCGTCCTCTAAGCCATGCGTCTTAATAAAGCCACTAGGGTGTGCGATAGGGCCAAAGTAACGAGAGAAACATTTCTAAACTCACCCCGCGCTTATCTATCAGTGGATGAATCAATCAGAAGGCCCATGGTGCACAGGAAAGGGGGTAGATCCTGTGAGGTTAATAATCCAACGGCCATATTACTGCCAGCAGTTTGTTTTGCCCCTGGGTTGTTTCTGCGTTATGGCAGCAAGCTTTGATTTTCTATTATTCTGGACTATGGAGTCCCATGGCACTTCTTTCTGCCGTGCTTAGCCTCTAAAAGTCAGAGGGACAATTTAGTTTTTGGAGTGTTTTTATTTGTGCCAGCTCCATTTTGGTTTATAAGTCTGCTGTTGCTTTTCTCTCCGAAATCGTTTGTCCTCCATCGAGGTGTCTTTGAGGCAACCATATTTTTTGGTGTACTCTAGTTGGCCGTTTTTTAGTTGGCTGTTTTTTAGAGTAATTGATGTCTCATTGTGGGTTCAAAGCCATGGTGTGCCCTTTGAAGCGCAAGAACATAGATGGGTTTCTCCAGCACAAAAGAATAAAAAGTTCTTTGTAGAAAGTTTTTCTGTAGCATCAGGCTGTAATTGTGCGTTCACGTCAGGTCAGGATTACAGTAATTAAGAGTTTTCGGCATACGTTTTCATTGAACTCGTAATTACAACTGTTACCTGGCTTTCTTTGTTCTTAAACATTTGGCAGGAACATACGGAGGTATGTAGTGCTTAAATATTTTGCTGGCGTTAACAACAAATCCACACGTCGATCTATTGTGTTGCTATGAGCTTTGCCATAGAAACAAATTATTTAATAGGATCTAAACATCTTTAAGACGACTCCAAGTAGAAACTTAAGAACGCAGCACGACACAGTTTTTGCTTCTAAACAGAATATTGTTTTTAAGACCCGAAAAATACTTTGTGAACACAGATGCTTCTAGCTAAACTAAGTTTGATTTCACGCATTATTGCATTTTGAAACGTGTTGTAACTCTCAATGGGCAATTTTGCTGCCATTGACTTGAGTGTATTTTTCTATAGGCAGTTTTTCTTTATTTTAAAGCAACTGTTGTTATGGTGAAGCAACAGACTGAAGAGACTTGCTGGAAAAGTTTATTTACAGTAAAGTGGCCATAACTCAGACAGTTTCTGCATATCTCATGTTAATCTTACTTACAGAATAGTATCGCACCCTTCAAATATCCGTAGAGTCTTTAGTTTGATCGCATATATAAAAGACAGAAACAGCTGTACGATTATTTCCGAAAACATATGACGCGCGCGAGGGGGGGATAAGGGCGGAATTAAAGCACGTGAGCACTAGTGATGCGCGGGTCGTCTCATAACCCGCGGGCCCTGCGGGTCAGGTTGAGGCTGGTAAAGAAATTGTCACTTTATTTGCGGGGTGGGTTGGGGTGGGTCATTAAAAACAAAATAAAAAAACATGTATGTTGCGTGCAATTCCCTATAGCCTATATTAAATATTTGGGAAAATAAATGTTCATATTTTATTAGGTTCTTTGATAAGGTTACAATACGTTGGCCTACATAGCAACGTAACTTGTGTGATGTCCCCAAACCGAACACGTCACGAAAGAAAGCCACAACAACGAAACAAACAGAGAAATAAAAGTGAAGATAGAAGACGAGGTGCGGGAGAAATTAAGGTTGGGAATTTACATCATTAAAAGAAAAGAAGGTCAAGCTGCTAAATCTAATGTTTGGGACCGGTTCTCAGAAATAGTTGCAGCAGGAGACAACAACAGTATCGGCTATGTGACGTGCCAGTTTCTATGGTTCATAATGGCTGTTTCCAAGCACTTTTAGGCTGAAATAACGCCTGTTTTCATTTACATTACAATGCCTAATATGTCTATTTAGTGGTTGCAGGTGCGGGGCGGGTTGTAAAAATAGATACAGTGGTGCGGTGCGGGCTGGGGCAGGCCAAATACTGTAATTTCATAAAAGCGGGACCCGCTTTCCAACCCACGGGTTGGAAAAATCTCCGACCCGCGCATCACTAGTGAGCACCCATTGCCAACAAAACACAGACATATGACATAAGTTTCACTTACCGCGTGCGGTTCATGTCCGGCATCTTTTAGCGCTGGGACCATCTATCAGTTTCAAAGTCTCACCATCTATCAGCGGCATCTATCAGTTTCAAACGATCTCCAAATCCAGCATTATATCCACCGTTTATATAACATCATCACTAAAATGCCGTGAACATACAAACACACCTCAACTTCTCTCACTATCGCAAGAGTAACGAGCTGCAACTGCAGGCCCGAAGCACAGCCAATCTTGATGGTAAGCGGGTCTTCGTTTCGCTCGCCGGTTAACGCGTGGGAAGGTTATTTCTTTCACCTTGCCGTGGGCGTGCTTTTCCGGGAGAATTGCCCAAAAAGGGACTAAGAAAAGTTGTTACGAAACGGATTTTCATGTTCGAAAAAAACTTTCCGAAACATATACAAATGCTAGGGTAGTGTATCGAGCACAGAAATACTACGTCCAACTCGTTTTTTGACAAGTTGAACATGTCAAGCATGAGAAGACAGCACGTTTAACATTGTAAAGAAGTCAGAATGCATGAAACACCGTTGCACATCCCCTTTAAACTATAGTCATGTATATCATGCACAGGTACCTCTATTGCCCCCTTTAGTTCTAGGTTGGCTACTGATACAGGAACGCATTAAAGGAATAGTTCACCCAAAAATTTAAATTCTGTCATCATTTACTCACCCACAGATTGTCCCAAAAATGTATACATTTCTATGGTCTGCTAAACACAAAGGAAAATCTGTTTGGTTACTGACATTCTTCCAAATATCTTCCTTTGTAAGGGTGAGTAAATGATGACAGAAATTTCATTTTTGGGTGAACTATCCCTTGAATGCATTCTTTTAATGTGTTTGCAACCCTTGTATGTTTCTTGTCTGAAATAACATTTTTATTATTATACTTGTATTATTTGGCCTACCAGTGTGCTCACAAAGGCATGAAATATAAATGATAAGAAATAAATAAATAAAAACCTTTATTAGGGCAGATGTCGAAATGGTTTGTAAATTAGAAATGGACAGTTGCGTTGGCACAATTCCCTAGAGAAAGCTTTAGAAGAGCTAGACTTTTTATATTATGACATCAGTCATAACCAGCCTTCCTCGTTGCTGCTTTTGGTTTTATTAGCATTGCTTTTACATTAAGCGAAGGTCTTCTTTTGCATAGCGGATGGGACCTAATGTTCTGTTTCTGCACAAACAAACATTGCTTGAGGCTTGAAGTATTTGATGAGGGAGCAAAAAGAATTTGTTTTTACATGTATGAATATGCGGGTTCAAAAGGTTGATAGCGCTCGTAAAAATGCATTTAATTTACATCTTAGAAAATTTTCCATTATCAATTATAAGAATAACAGTTACCATGAAAGTTACACATGAACATAAATTTCGTACTGTCGGTGTGCAACTTTTGTTATTGGTAGCGTGCACTTGGCATAAGGTCCACATAAATTTGTCAATAATCCTAATGATCCATATTGTCCCAGCAAAATTTAAGTACGTTATAGGTCCAGTTGTATCAACTCAGCTACCGCTGTACTTTTTGTGTAAATACACTTTATTGTTACATAGAAACTTAAAGGTGGGGTGGTTGATTTGGAAAGGTGCTAACTTGAGCCTGCTAGCACTGAAATTATCATCTATGCGATTCGCCATCCAAAGCCACGCTTCCTCTAAGCACATGAATGTATTTTGTAAATCCACGTAACGAATTACAGACCAAATCCATTAAATTCTTCTTGAAGCATGTACATACCTGTCCAAAAGAAAGATAGCAACCATGGTACCATCTTTCAGACCCTTTGCCTGCTGCAGCTGTCTCCATTGTGTTAAAGCTGAACCGATGTTATTTCGAGTTTTTCCTCTTTCACGATCCAGACGTTTTTTCGTTGCTGCTTTTTCAAAAAAGTTTCGTTTTGTAGATTTACTTGTTATTGGTTCCGCAGGAAAGTTTGATTGTTGCTGATTGTCCGCCATTCTCTCTACATTGACACAGCGGACGTGAACTGGCTTGATGACATGTGATGTCTGCGTGAACAGGGTGCGCAGTGGTATTTAAAATACGTTGGCTGAAAATGTACACATGACCAGTCACAGTGTTCGGCCAGAACGTATTGATTGGGCGAACGTTTTTTGGTCCTACGCCTTTCACAGATGATGTATAATTATAAAAATATTATTTGACCACTATACTTCTTGATTTCCAACCAATATGAAAAAAAATGTTTCCGAACAGGATCACCCACCCTGCCTTTAAAATAGTAATCTCAAAGTGGGCTGGAAAAAATCCTCACGCTCCGACGAGAATAAGTCTGGATAGAGATAAATATTATGCAAGGGTTATTCCCCACCATTCATTTACCTTTTTCAATCAGTTGCATTTCTGAAAACGCTCCCAGGCTTCCCACCTTCGGCTGTCATCTCAACTCTGTCTTTCACAACCTGTTCTTTCTTATTTGCTACCTTTGCTCCAGCTGTGGCGTGGGAGAAATCATGCATGAAAAAATATTCAGACCAGCCATAATTGGCCATACACACATAAACACACACATCACAACAGTGCTTCTAGATCCGTAAGAGGTTTGTAAACAACGCACCGACCGTGTTTTTCTCCGTGTTTGATTGACAGTAATTCATACAGACACTTTCATTTGGGGATGGTGCCATCTTTAATTCTCTCATAAGGTGACCTAAATGACTCCGTTCTAACTTCTTTCCCCTAACCGCCCATCTCAAAGTGATTCTTAGCGGAGGTTATGGTTCCTGTCGGTGGGCGGTGTCAAGAGGATGGAAGGTTCCAGAATTGTTGTCTCTTGGCAAAAAAAATGGGGGACTGTTTAAAATGGGATTGGATTTGAAGGTCTATTTTGGGCCAAGGTGGCACTCACCAGTATTAGGTGACATAATCCATGAGGACATGTTGACTAACTGCATGCCAAAATAGAATTTGAGTAATTTGGCCATAAAGGGGTGACGTGATAAAAGCATTTAGAGGACGAATACGTTTCAACAGAAGAAGGGTGAAATGCAAAACGGCAACTGACCTTCACTGAATGTTAAAACATCACAAAGGAAACTCAGGTTGGAGATTTACAAAGATTAGAATGTGCCTGCCCTGATCTTAAACGTGTTTACAGTATTTTCATGCCCTGTCTGTGGCGTTTATCATCCTCTTCAATTAAAAAGGCAGATTGAGTACCAGTGGCAGTGCCACCCCAAAAAGTCTTCGCTGTTCAGTTTTTATTAGTAACTGTGACACTTAATGCTGTGTTCACACCAAACGCGAATTAAGCGTTTTACTTGTGTACATTACATACAAAGTCAATGCAAAGATGTGAACTCACACCGGGCGTAACAAATGACGCAAAACGTTGAAAATTTTCAACTCGAGCTAAAACAGCATGCAAAAAGCTCATTGACACCTCCTGTTTGACGGGTCCGGACGCCCGAACACACTCCCGGTCACGTGATGTTTTTCGCGTCACGAGAACTAATCTCGCTAGTAATAAAGAGCGAGGAATGCGATCCTTTGTGTTTGGTGTGAACACAGCAGAAGAAACTTGTAATGTCTTTTAAATGCTGCAGTTCATAACTTTTGTCTTTCTATCGCCATCTCTGTTTAAAACATTAAATTGCAGGTTGTGTTACGTGCTAACCTTTACGAGTTGAAGTCAAACTGACATTTCCGGCAAAATCCTGATAACTGTTTACTTTTATTAATTTTGGTTTATTTTAACAATTTTTTTTTCGGATTGCAGCTTTAAATTAAAATTATGGTCGGCGCTGCGATGCACTGGGCTCTCCAGATGCTCATGACACATATAGAAGACTTTGGTTCAATCTGGTCAGGAAAGAACGGTTGACATTGTTCTTGCAACAGGCGTATTTTATTCCAAACATAATGTTCCCGTAGATGTTTTTCAACACCATGAGTGCATTCTGCATTTGAGCTGTAGTTTACTCAAGTAGACCTCAAGTATAACTTGTAACTGCACTCTTTTTCGCTTTGAACACTGTGGAAAAACACTTGATTGTTCTGAAAGCCTCATGTAAACAGGCGTTTGAAGGAACAATACGGCATTTTTAACAGGATCTATTGACAGAAATGCAATATAATATACAAAACTATTTCTTCAGAGGTGTATAAAGACCTTACGTAATGAACCATTATGTTTGTAATACCTTAGAATAAGCTGTTTATATCTACATACAGAGCGGCCCTACATACATTTAATTCTCCGCCATGTTTTGTACAGCAGCCCTAAACGGACAAACAAGTCTACAACGCGAAGACATGTCATATCCTCAGACTGTCATTAATGCACCTCAGTTATAGAAGGACATAACAGCAGAGGTGTTTATAATGTCTTTGAGAATGATTGCATTGGTAGATGTACTTTTCAATGCTGGAAATAGAATGGTCAACATTATGTTCTGAATACTTGCATTCCACCCTAAAGGAGCCTGTCAAGATGGAGACATCTAAAACCCAAGACAGCGTGTGCATCGAAAATAACGTATTACCAATAATTGTGATATTGCAAAAAACACAATTATTGATATAGTGTTAATTGTACATTGCGTAAAAAAAACAAATACATTCATATTTTAAATGTGAGTCATTGATTGAAAATAAGAGAAAACACAAAATAATCAAAGATACATTTGATAATATCGTTATAATGATAACATCGTTATTGTGAATTCTTCTGACCACGATAACCGTGCAGTGATAGCCTGATATCGTAACCGCCCTAATTGTAAGTAACATTTTGTAGTTGCTGGAAACTAACGGACACAGAAATGTAAAAAATGACGCAGCAAACAACAAAGACAGACGATGTAAGAGTCACATAGGGACAGTGGTGATATGCTGTTCTGACAGCAAGCCATCACGTGGGCTTGTTTGTGCAAATGTTTGTTGAGATATGCCCTGTCAACCCTCTCAGATACCATTACTTCCATTAATTACTTCATCCTTGTTGGCATATCAGTCTTTCCTCTCTCCTCCTCTCTCCCTGTTTATATTGTTCAGCCACTGTGTTTGAGTTACGGTAAAATTGTTTGGTTTTTTTTAGTTGTCAGGCCCAACAGATTTTGGAACTGATAAAAAAAGAATGAACAAATTCATAAATCAAACAGCCGGAACTTTAATGAAGTAATGTAGTTTATGTGCCTCCTGATATACTTCCTCCTGTTCCACATCTGGAGATAAAAAGCTTGTCCTTCAAGCGAGCTAATGTGCCAGATTTGTGTCCAAGAAGTTTTTTTTTAAATGTAAGCGTAAAGTCTAGTATAGTTTGTAACTTTTGTCTGGACAAGAACCATCTAGTTAGATGAGAAGAGATTGTTTGACATATAAAGCGAGTTTTTGTACAATTTTATGGGTGGGTTTTTCTGATGAAGTTGATACCACAATCCTCAAAACTCAAGCCATTCATCCAAGATGGCCATTTTTCTGGATATAACATAATATTACAGTTAAGTGTTACAACCGTTTGTAAATGTCTACCGTAATGACACAGTCATTCATCAGCGTGGTGGTTTTATACGAGTGGTGTTTTCGAGTGGTAAATGACTATTATCATATCGATTTATATGAAGCCTTTGATTATAACGTCTGTCTTGTTTTTACTCTTTCTCTCCTGACCTCTCTTGCTCTCAGATCTTTCTAAATGCAAATTCAATCCGTCTCGGCAATCTTCCACATGGGAGTGTGGACACCTTGCTTGGTCCAGGGACCACATACCCCAAACAGACTGTGTACGAGGTGTGTGTATGTCCCAGCGGCAAGCTCTATCTGTCTCCTGCAGAGAGCTCCTCCACCTGCCAGACCACCAACAGTGTGTGTCTCTGGAGCTGAGAAAGGTGGGTGGGCAGTGGACCACCCAGCACCAGAAAGGCCTTCCTTCACCTTTTCTCCCCCCTCCTTTTCTTTCTCAAGTCTTTTAATCTATAATCCATATTTTGTTTTATCTATCTATCTATCTATCTATCTATCTGTCTATCTGTCTATCTGTCTATCTATCATTACTCTGTCTATCTATCTATCTATCTATCTATCTATCTATCTATCTATCTATCTATCTATCTATCTATCTATCTATCTATCTATCTGTCTGTCTGTCTGTCTGTCTGTCTGTCTGTCTGTCTGTCTGTCTGTCTGTCTGTCTGTCTGTCTGTCTGTCTGTCTGTCTGTCTGTCTGTCTGTCTGTCTATCTATCTGTCTGTCTATCTGTCTATCTATCATTACTCTGTCTATCTATCATTAGGCTGTCTGTCATCATTAAAGCCCCACATTTTGCACTTTCTTTCACTTTTTTCTCTCTCTGTCTTTCTCTCCTCTCGTCCTCTCTATCCTTTCAAATGGAAATCAGGAATCATTGGACGTATCTCGGCTCAGTTGACGCCGCATCTTCCCAATCTGTAAATGGAGCAGAAACTCTCTTCGTTTCTATTTTGTTTCTCTTATTTTTATACGGACGTCTGACTCTGTGGAGGACTGCGAGTGTGTGCCGGGATGCCGTACTGCACCTGTAAACGAGCACACACACAGCGAACGAGTGTGTGTTTTTCTAAAGAAGATACAAAAGGTGCCTTTGCTACTGTTAGTAAAGCACATCACCTGCTACGCTCCCTCCACGTACAGTTAAAGAAACTGAGCGGAAGAACTCTTACCTTTGTTCACGGGTCGACTACGACGAACTTCTTTCCTCTTGGATGTTTCTTTTTGGAAAAAAAAGCACAAGATTATGCCATGTATATAACAACATGAATAAATGAAAATAAAAAGAGAAAGTTTATTTTAAGAATTTTGTATTCAAGAATGCTTGGTAATGTTTCTTTTTTTATGGTTTAGTTCTCATGGACATGTTTACATGTACTATGGTGGGTTGACTGATGTTGATTTTTTTATACAATTTCCTGTTATCAACCAAATTCAAATGTTGATTTGTGTTTAGGTTCTGACTAAATTGATCCTGCCAAAAGAGGTGCCGTCACCTTTTCTAAACTATGTGGTTTTTATTTCTTTTATTCAAGTTGTCTTGGTTATTCCTTTCGCATAATGTAGAGCAAAACTCAATATTGCAAGTTTAATACTAATATTCATTGATGCATTATTTATTGTTTTCTTTGTTTAGGGCAATGGGCCATTGCACTTGGGTAAATTAAAATATGATTTAGATGGTCATTTCTGCAAAAACCATCCCACGGTGAATGAAACGTAACTGCCAATGTGGAATAACCATTCAGCGTTCTGTGTTATACAGAGCATTATACAGTTATGAGAAACAGTTCGAGACCCATTTGAAATGATATGCATTTATGCAAGAATAGCTCCTAAAAGGTAATTTCAGTATGATAAATAAGTAAATAGTGATTAAGGACAGTTCTATTTCACAAACAACATGCACACATTTAGAGGCCATTCATGTACAAAACTAATTCCAAAAAGATCATTAACCGTATTGCACATCAGTAACAACAGTTATCCAATAACACTTCAGTTTATAGCTGTTATGAACCTATGACACATGAAACATTGACCGAGCATTTTAACAGCAGCTTTGTGTAGTTGAAAGGGAAAAAGTGGATTTTGGCGACATACAGTAACTTACTGTTAGCATACTGTAAATCTAAGATACAAGTGAGCTCCATGCATTGTTTTTCTAGGTGACCAGCTGTCTCCTGCCATCTATCATTGAAATTCAATACCCCCCAAAAGATACCCAAACCCCATACGCCCTTATCAATGTATCAAATGTGTGAAGATACTTGTACTTGATGATGAAACACCATCATCACCAGAAAGGTGAACTTGCAGTAGTATGAGGTGCTTAACATCAATATCACTATTTATTTATTTTTATGTTTGTGTTCGGTAGGAGAGAGGTTTCTTAAACTCAAACAAAGATATATTTTCTTATAAATTCTATGCAATGTGTTTGTAAGGTTGCTGTGAGGTTGGACTATGATTCAGTTATAGAGGTAAAAAATAATGTTCTAGATTTTCTTTTCATTATAACTCCAGTATTATTGTTATTATTACGCTCACATTAAACTGTCTCGTACAAATAATGACTTTGAAAGTAATTAAAAATAAATGTGAAATGATACACAAATGCAAATATGTTTATTTGGAAAATTAAATATCTTTATTTGGGAAATGAAACCAGGCACTCTCGCTTTCTTCATTTTTTATGTCTTCATGACATGTTTCTAATGCCTTACGTTCAGAGAGAATTGATGATTTACCATTGGAAAATTTTTGCTACCATTCTCTCCCTCTGTCTTTTTTTTCGTTCTGTCAAATTTTCTATCAATTTTCGACTAGAATGGGTAGAGGCAGAGAGATGAAGTCTTTGAGGCTTTTGGATCAAATTTACCATGAAATAGAACATCTTCATAATAGTATGAGGTCAGTGCTTTGGTTAGGACACACTCTCTTCTCTGACACCTCTAGGCTCATTTGGAAAAACAGAATGGTCTTAAAAAGCTTAAGAACTCTGTGTGAGGAGCTAAACATCAGAGGAGAGTGAGTGCCAAATCTATATTTCTCGGAGTCATAAAAACTTTTTATTTGTTTGTGTGTTCGAAATACTGGCCTATTATTAAATGTGTTGAGTGCAAGAACAAATATGGTTTAGGGGTGTTGTTTTTATTTTTTTAAATGTACTCATTTTAAGTTGTTACACTTTCCCCCTTTTAATGTGTTTTGAAAGTAAAATTTAAAATGAAATGTCATTAAATCTGTCTTAAAGGGCTTTGAAAAAACCTTGTTGAGTCTTGAGATGAAGGTTTTTCTGAATATAATTTTTTGAGTGCTTGACGTTTGTAGGGTTCAACATTAAGCTGGGCATTTTCATATATTTGCATCAACAAATAAAATTACAAAATAAAATGATCACACAGGGTTTCTTAACACCAACAGATCACAAAACAGATCAGTCCCCAAATATATGTACAAAATCTTATGAGATTAGGAGCATAAAAATGTAGGTATGTGTGTTTATTGCTATAAATTATATTATACAATCCTAAATGTTCAAAATATGATAAACACTGCTGCAATTAATCATTCTATTGATTCTGCATTGTGTTATCTGCTCAGAAAATACTGGAAGATGACTTCTGACAATTTTAGTTATGTTTAATGAAAGAAAATATAAGAATTAAGTAGGTTTATGTTTAAAACAAGAGAAATTAACTTAAAGGGATAGTTCACCCAAAAATAAAAATTCTGTCATCATTTACTCACCCTTAAGTTGTTCCAAACCTGTGTACATTTCATTGTTCTAATGAAAACAGTGAAAGATATCTTGAAGAATGCTTGTAACCAAGCAGTTCTTGGCCACCATTGACTACCATAGAAGGAAAAATTACAATTGTAGTCAAAAGTGCCCCAGAACTGTTTGCTTTCCTACATGTTTCAAAATATCTTTTATGTGTTCAACAGAACAAAGAAATTAACAAAGATATTTTTCCTACTGTGGTAGTCAATGGTGGCCAAGAACTGTACGTTACATATATCCATATGTACGGGAATTGATCCCCCAAATTGGCTGACGTGGATACTCTTTAAGACAATCCCGCTGTGCCGGTCACGCCCTAATTAGTGCCCTATAAAACACGTATGGGCGTGTGTTCTTTGCTGTATTTTGATCGGAACGTACCCTGCAGCTGTCTGAAGGTGAAGAGATCTCTTCACTCAGAGACAGGGACGGATTATGACTTCAAAGGGTCCCGGGGCCAGATACCGCCAAGGGCCCCCCCTCTTCTTTCCCTTAGCTGCGCATTCACAGTTATAGAAAGTGAAAGTTAAGATGATAATGAATAGTGAACACAGTGAAAAATCAACAATGGACCAAATTAAGGTGTATGAAACACATGTCTTTAACTGTCAAATATACACATATTTAATGCATCACATAAATAAAAAATGATTTCTCACCATAAATGCCCCTGTGACACATGTCTGTAAACATAAAATCATCAAGCAAAAGGTTCAGAAAATGCATTTAAATGTGCTGTAATTGAATTAATAAGTTAAATTTAAGTAGTTAAAGTAACATAAAAACATATTTTGCCATGATTTGTTGATCATTTCATTTTTTACAGGGTATCCACAGAGGCCTTGTATAGGCTATGGGACCCATATATTAAACATAGATAAACATTTGTTTTCCTTGTTGTTGGGTTTTCTGTACCAAACTGGATGGCGCAACCTTGAAGCCCAGGGCCCCCTCGGGCTCATAGTAGCCAAGGGCCCCTGGGCACTGGCCCCATTGGCTCGGTCAGTAATCCATCCCTGCTCAGAGAACAAGGGTTATACCATAACCGAACATTCTCTATCGTATAGAGACTACCTCTCCACAACGTTACATACGTACAGTATATCCATATGTACGGGAAACTCTGTAAGACACCCCGCAAAGGGACGGTGCAGTGAAAAACTAACTATATACAATATTTACATATTTACTATACTGGGCCTCTTCTTTCGCCTTCTCCCTCTTTTCAGAGCGCCCAGGAGTTTGCACTCTTGTTTTGAGCGTGCTTGACGCGCGTCAACATTTAAACAACAAACCTGATTAAACGACCGATTGTAATATCCAGTAATCCAAACTACAAAACGCCAAAAACATATCATTTACGTGTTTAATGTCAGTTTGACATGACAAAAACATTACCAGACCTTCATAGTTCATGCTAAACTGCGTGGCTTTGACTCAGGTGTGTTTTTAGGTTGTGGTTAGCCTATTAAAACAACTATATGATTTGCAAATAATTCAAATGCATCACTTTTAATCAAGTTCTCATTCTTTAATTCTGTTTTTATATTATTTTATGTTGACCAATTTTTAATAAAAACCTAAGTGTCTGCAACTTCTGTAGCTACACAAAAAAGTTAAAGGGGCAGTTCACTCAAAAATGGAAACCTCTTACCTTTATGTAATTTCAAACCCAAATGCATTATGATCCTTTATGAAAGACAGGTTGTATTTCAATCTGGTAGTATTTGTATAAAAATTATAATATCAATTGACCATGTGTTTACTTTCATTACTGATAAACATGAAAAGACAGACATGGTTTTAGCAATTGTTATCTAATTTGCACTCCAAACGTTTTAAAATGCACATTTGTAGATCAAGAAAGTCAATTTTTTTGTTTGGGACAAATTCAGTTTTTGGACTTCGGTATTTCCCAAATCCTGCATACGGCCCTGGAAGAAATAGTGGATGAAGTTCAACCGACTGTCTAAGGTGTATGTCGGACAACACTTTAGGCAAAAGAACTGAGTTAGGGCGTAATATATAACCACTGCATCATCTGGCATGAACGTACAGCAGCTTTCATGTACCGACAGAGCTTGAAGTTCCCCGATCCTTTTGGCTGAAGTTATAGCCAGAAGGAAAGCAGTCTTTAAGGACAACCATTTCAGGTCTGTCAATTCAAGGGGCTCGAATGGGGGCTGCTGAAGTGCCCTTAAGACTCGATCTAACCCACTGCGGTATGACATGTCTAGTACTGTGTGCTGTACATCTTAGAGCCCCCTTGAGAAATTGGGAAATCAGGCTACCACAGCATTCTGATAGTTTGTAATCTCTTTTAAGAAAAAGGTAAAACTAAATTCAAGTTTTTTTATTACTTTTATTACCCCACTAACCTTTTAGCAATGTGTTCTCTACATTGTTTTTTTTTTTGCATTTTGCTAGGTTTTCACAGACTGGGATGAGATAAGTTGAGATAGGGCACACTATATATTTAACTGCAGCAAAAACACACTTTAGCTTTAATAACACAGTTTCATGAATTATTACTTGTCTAATACAAAACAGCTGTTTCAATGTAGTGAATAAATGTAATAAAATGATGTTACTTGGATTTAGTAGAAATTAAGTAGATTGAATAAATGTTATTGCATTTGTATTCCATTCTAAATAATAAAGGCAGACTTCCTGACATTCAAGAAGGGATAAATGCATGAACGAAAGAATAGCGAGGTAGAGGCAAGCCACACACGCATATTAATACAACTTACAAACACTTACTTTAATGTACCTTTGATATCCGTACCAGTCTTCTTCCTTCTTTCTCGCCTTATTTCTTTAGTAAACTCACACCATGAGACCAAACACAGCACGATCTTCAACAGAAATCAGAACACCGTATTATTATTATAATCAGAACAGGTCTAGTTTTCCCAACATGTCTGTAAAGTAGCTTTTATTTCAGACAACTTTTTAGTCATGGTATGGGTGTGTGCTGCTAATGTCAGATCCACACAGACTACTATCCCCTGTGTTATTTTTCATGGCATTAAATAAAGATAATCTTTACTCGCACGAGAACATGCAGTATCTACAGTAAAAAGTTTGTATAAAACTACTGGCCAATTTGGACTGTATTGAAATCACGAAATGAGTCTGTACAAAGTGAACTACGAAAGTAGAAAAATAGCAAAAAGTAGAATATTCATGTGATAGTTTAGGCAAACGATTCCCAAACAGTGTGTGTACCCCAAGGGGTACTTGAAAAGATTTCGATTTTGTTTTGCTAAAACTATAAAACAGAAATTATGTCTTAATAATTCATAAACGTTGAGCTTCGAGGGTAATTCGGCAAATGACTTTACATTTGTTAAACGTTCCATCTGGGTTTTATTTATAAAATAGCTGTTAGATAGTAAGTTTAGCCGTTATTGCCTCCAGAAATGTCAAAACTTGTGAAAGTCAAAAAAGCTCATGTGTCTCATTAAAGGGAGAGATGGGATGAAAATGGGTAAGTGTGTTGTCTTAATTGTTGTTTTTAAAATTGAATCATTGTAATAATGGCAATGCTGAATGATACTTGTAGTAAAATGAGTCAGAAACAAGCATTTATGCAGATGAAGCCTTACTGATGGAGCTGTGAGAGTACTTACAGCAAACAATAACATAAGCTATTAAGTCCATTTCTTGGAACAGAAAAATGATTTGTCTCTGATTACATATCATAAAGACTGTAAATGATTTTAGTTTAGCCAATAGTACACCAGGATTGTATTCGTCACCTTTAATGGTCTTAGCTGTAGCACCCTCACGTCAAGAAAAATCTTCCGTGTTTAGCGTTACGTGATTCCCGGTGCACATCTGCCGTTATGGAACACTATAGCGCAAAAGCTAATGTGAGCGCTTTCAGGCATATTAAATCAGATTAGGCAGGCAATCACCTGAAACAATGTGTCTAGCCATGAGCCACACTGCCCCGTCACAGCCATCCAACTGCCGTCATTTATTTAATGTAATAGAATGTAATTCAGATTGTAATTTAGAATGATTAATTGTATTATACTGTAGGAACATCAGTGATCCCAAAGGGAACATCAGGATGGCTACTGTAAGTAATATTTGCCTGGCTGTCTGCTTCATGTTTACAGAAAAAGCTCACATCTGCCTCAACATGTTACAAGAACATACCTAAAATCTCTCTCTCTCTCTCTCTCTCTCTCTCTCTCTCTCACGATTGTGATTTTTATTTATATTTCTTGGTGTTGTTTTTTTTTCTTTTTCAAATAGCATTTGATTAGTTTTTTTGTGTAAGTGTTTTTGAAAACTTTTCGAGGCGGCATTGCAATGGCGTCTATCCCCGCGGGGATAGTGTCACCTGTGTCGGTCCGCCATGGGATTAGGTGTGTACCAGCACAGGGCATCACGGTGGAGGAGTAATAAGGCCCAAAAGTAGCGACGTGGATGTTGTTAGGCCTAGTACTCCTTCGGCTGTGGAGAGTAGCGGGTTAGCTACGGGGAGGCTTCAGCCTCAGACTGTATCAAAGGAAAGTACTAGTGGTGATGGATCGATTAATGGTCAGACTGAAGATGTGAATGAAGTGGTAGATAAAGGAAAAAAGGATAGCTTTCTTGAACTAGTTGATGACAGAGTAGGAGTTTGTGGAGCAGTTATGGATGATGATGAAAATTCTGAAAAGGTCAATTCTGATGAAACGTGTACTGATGCTGATATGGAGATGACAAATGATGATGCTCTCTCTGACATATCTGATTTTGGATCACAGTACGTAAATGTGGAAGATGTTTACACTTTGCAGGATATAAAGGGTTTTCTAGATGCAACGTTTGGTGAAACTGTGGAAGTGAAAAATTTCTTTCCAGATACAGATAAATTTATTAACACGGTAAAATTGTTGTTTAAAAGCGTTAGCTATGAAGTTTTAAGTCAGAAGAAACGATTTAGGTTGAAAAAGATGGTGACAAAGCTGAGAAGGGCCAAAGTAAACGCCTCACAAGACAAATCAAATGTTTGATTGACGTTTTTTCTTTTTTTGTTCTGTCATCTTTCTTTTTTCTTTTTTCTATGGAGCTGCTGAGGGTGGGCTCTTTAAATATAAATGGGCGCAGATGTGGGAATAAATTGCAATTGGTATCAGACTTTTGTAGTGTTAAAAAGATAGATGTAATATTTTTACAAGAAACGCATACTACTCTAGAAAATGAATCTGAATGGACTAGAGGGTGGGGAAGGGAAAAGTGTTTTAAGCCATGGGACGAATATGAGTGCTGGTATAGCCATTTTATTTGCTAAAGGAATGAATGTTAATATTTTACTTGTGGAAGAAATTGTTAAAGGGAGAATTTTATTGCTGAAGATAGAACATGATGGCTCTGAGTTTATTTTGATTAATGTTTATGCGCCAAATAATGGACCTGAGCGTGTGAAAAGTTTTTGGGAGCTAAGAAATGTGTTTCAAAGATTTGAAAGAAATGTATGCACTATGATTTTATTTTTGATAGAAATGGAGATGAACCCCACTATGAGTCATAGTCATCAAAAATGTTAAAAGAATTAGAACTTTTGGATATTTGGAGAAAAAGAAATAAAAAAGTTATACAGTACACCTGGCTTAAAGTACATGAAAACAGGGTCAGTGGTGCTAGATTAGACAAATTTTATTTGAGTAAAGAATGGAATAATAAGGTTTTGGAGGTTTCAATTTTACCTGTTGGTTTTTCAGATCATCTTATGGTTTTATTTAGTTTGAATATGAATAGAGTTTTAAAGCCAAATTATTTTTTCCATTTTAATGTTAAGTTATTGCAGGATTGTTTATTTTGTGAAAAGTTTAAAGTTTTTCGGAATGATTGGAGGTCAAAAAAGGATTCTTTTGAAAGTTTGAGTATGTGGTCGGACATTGGTAAAGCTAATATAAGAGATTTTTGTTAAAATTATAGTTCCTTTTCTACTTCTATGATGAAATTAGCAATTACAAAGCTTCAAAGAGATATACAAGTCTTGGAGAGTACACTTGTGGACAATAACAATGAGAACGTGCGAAATGAACACTTGAAAAAAAATAAGAAACTTGGCTCACTATTACAAGAGCAAGATATTGTTCTATTAAAGACATGGATGCTCCTTCGGCATAGTGTTTAGTCTTGAAAGGAAAATTGTTCATCAGAAGCAGATGCATCACCTTCGTCGACCAGACAGGGTCATGACTTCTGACCCAATAGTAATGAGGAAACTGGCTGTGGATTTTTATACAGACCTATATGGTGCTGAGGACTGCGATCTTGAATGTGCTTCCGATCTTTTAAGCAATTTACCAAAGTTGACGAATGAACAAAAAAAGCCATTGGATAACCCAATCACTTTTCAAGAGATTACTGGAGCAATGAAACAACTATCAAATGGTAGTTCTCCAGGAATTGATGGAATACCGGCAGAGTTTTATCAGAGTTTATGGAAGGAGATAGGAAGTGACTTATATGAAGTTTTATTGGAGTGTTTTAAGAAAAATTTGCTTCCTACAAGTTGTCGAAGAGCAGTTCTCTCTTTTCTTCCTAAAAAAGGGGACTTATGCCTTCTAAAGAATTGGAGGCCAGTGTCCTTGTTATGTGTGGACTATAAGATACTGTCAAAATGCTTAGCAAATAGGCTGAAAATGTTTTAGAAATATTAATTGACAAGGATCAAACGTATTGTATCCCGAATAGATCAATAATGGACAATCTTTTTCTGTTAAGAGATGTATTTGATCTAAATCAAGCTAATTATGTTAATATGGGTGTTTTCCTTAGACCAAGAGAAAGCTTTCGACAGAGTTAATCATACTTATCGGTTTTGGATTTTTTTATCGTATGTTAAATGGTTGTATTCTGATGTGTTTGCGATTGTTAAGCCAGGTGGATGTTTGAGTGCACCAACACCTGTTTCAAAAGGAATTAGGCAAGGCTGTCCGCTTTCTGGACAATTATATAGCCGTGCTATTGAAACATTACTGTGTAGATTAAGAAAGCATTTTATGGGTTTTTCCTTTTCTGATGCAAATATCAGGAGTAGAATATCAATATCAGCATATGCGGATGATGTTACGGTTTTTATTTCTGATCAAAATTATGTGGATGTTTTAATGAATGCTATTGAGATATATGAAAAGGCATCATCAGCAAAGGTAAATTGGGGAAAAAGTGAGGGTCTGATTATTGGGCAGTAGAAACGTGGGCAAACACCTCCGAAATTACCTGGTGGCTTATTGTGGGAAAGAGAAGGATTAAAAATGCTGGGGGGGGTTAGGTAATTAAAATGTTCAAAGTAAGAATTGGGAGGGACTGCAGGAGAAGGTGTCTGCCCGATTGTTTAAATGGAAATCGCTATTACCATCAATGTCATACAGAGGAAGAATAATGGTGTTAAATAATCTGGCAGCCTCAACTCTTTGGCATAGATTTATGGTAATGTAAAAGACCACCCACTGGCCCAACGACGGAATCCAATAGCGTGGTTGAAGGGATCTCGTGTTCTGCTTCTCCTCAGCGATTTCCACATGAAGTTATTTAAAAACTGTTACAATTGAGTTCAATTTACATGACTCTGTGGTTAAGACCGATCTGACTCCAATTTTATTATAATGTTAAATAAGTTATAGGACATTTCCAATGTATCTATTGATCATAGTTAATTTTATCTGTAAATCTTCATACTTTATATATATATATATTTAGTTATCCTTTCGAGTCTCACGCCGGCCGGATCGCGGATCTCACGGTCACAAAACTGTCAGATCTGACCTTTAGTCAGAGGTTGCCGGGTAAACTAATATAATTAAGTCTGGCCGCCAAATGCTTGCTCAGAAACATAACAATAGTTATTTTAGTCACGATCATGCAACTTGCTAAGACAGATAGATAGGTGGAAGTCTTTACATGTGAGCTTTAAATACGCCCCATTCATATATTGTTGAAAATCAAAACTACATTCCATCCTATCCTGACATATTGATTTTGCGGTAACAGAACAGGTTCCTTTCAAACTACCGATCATAACAGACTCTGAAGAATTCAGATATAATCAACAATAACAATTTATTATGCCAGGCAGGTACAACATTAATTCAATCATAGAATGCGCATACAAAGAAAATCCAAACTTAATAGACAAAGATGATCAATATAATATAATAATAATAAAAAACCACAAAGTTTATCATACCTGGCAAAATTGAGACACACACTTGCAGTGTGGGAAGTTCTGATTACAGAATGCTTCCAAAATTGAGACACACACTTGCAGTGTGGATAGTTCTGGTTACAGATGCTATAAAATTGAGACACACACTTGCAGTGTGGATAGTTCTGGTTACAGATGCTATCCTGAGTCTTTTGCCTATTCACCTTATATACCCAGATGTAACAAAGAATCCAATGGTCAGTGAGAAACTTGGTTTGTTTGTTTTCTCGTGACTGAAGAAAACATCAAATGGGATCTTATCTATCTATAAATCAGATTCCCCGAGAAAGTCACACCTCTTAGAGAAGTGCAGGTTATGTCCTAAAGTTAAAAAAGCTCTAATACACTCTTTGAAGGAACCAGACCCTTTTACCCATCGCACCATGACCTTTAAAACAATACCAAACATGATGTTCAAAACTTCATAATATGACAATAAATTATATACAAAGTATAACAAGTGTAAGCATTTTTCCAGTGATCAGGGCCTGAAGAGATGAAGAGGAGGGGAGAGGTGTGATAAGAAGAGGGGAGAGGTTCCTGGGCATCAACAATCCCTGAAAGGAGGGCAGGATATCATTCCTCGGGATCTAGCAACAAATGGGGTTTAATTGTTTTGTGTCCCAGCATCAAAAACAAACTCAGTTCTTAGCACTTTTCCAGCTGCCTTACAGTAATGCAACCACCAGAAGAACTCATTTGTAAATTACAGAGGATTTTTGTGGATTTGTTTTGGAGTGGAGAGCATTGGGTTCGTGCTGCAGTGCTCTACTTGCCCACTTATGAAGGCGGTCAAAGTCTGGTAGACATACGGAGCAAGATCTATGCGTTTAGAATGCAAGCAGCACAAAGACTTTTGTATCACAAAGACCTGATGTGGGCACAAACTGCAAAGACGATTTTACAAAAAGCAGGTGGTCTTAAATTGGACTGGCACCTGTTTCTAATGGATCTGGAGAAGGTGAACCTGTCTGGGATTACTTCTTTTTATCAGTCAAAGTTTTTTTCCTGGAGGACTGTGTTCAAGGTGGAAAGGGACTGTGATGAATGCAGGAGTTGGATAAAAGAGGAGCCGTTATTTTTCAATCCGGTGATCCAGACAAGGCTTTTATCAGCTATAAGTGTCCGTGAATGTTTACTAAGGCATGGAATTGTGAAGCTGGGGCAATTCTTGGAAAATGACAAATGGAAATCAGTGGAAACCCTGAAAGAACTGACTGGTTTAAAGTCTTCACGCCTGGTCGAAAGATTAGTAAAAGAAATTTTCAATGTTTTACCAAGTTGGTATAGAGAAAAAATTGGACAAGGTTTTCTTCTAGATGTAACAGCTGACTTTGAATTTCCAAGAATAAGAGTTGTGGATGTTGACAGAAAAAAACAAATGGATGATTCAGCAGGATCCCTTTTAATTTTTGATACTACAACCAAGAAAGATATATATACCGTGCTACAGTTAAAGTCTTGCATCAGGATTCGCTTAGAGGACAAAAGATCTCAAGGTGGCCAGAATTGTTGAAGCCAAAATTTCTCGTGAGAGACAGATGGAGAACCCTATATAAAACTCCAGTAGAGAAGTGAACAGCGGATCTACAATGGAGGATTATTCATGGGGTAATACCTTGAGTGCGCACCTGAATCCAGCACTAGGGATGGAATGTAGGTTCTGTGGGGAGGAGGAAAATTTAGAGCATTTGTTTGTTAAATGCAATAGATTGAGGGGTCTTTTCGATGCTCTTAGTAGGTTGTTTCAGGGTTTTAATGAAGACTTCTCAAGTTTGGTTTTTATAGGGGGTGTGAAATATAGTTTTTTAAACAGAAGGAAGATTTGCTTGTTAAATTATTGAATTGGAACAGCAAAATTGGCAATCTGGAAAACAAGGAAAAATAAGGGATTACAGTTTTATAGCACTGATGCTGAAGTGATGTTTTTGAAATTAGTGGCTGGAAGACTGAAAATAGAATTTGCATACTATAGTCTTGTAAATGATGAGGTGGGTTTTAAAGATGTGTGGTGTGTCAGTGATGTTTTATGTTGTGTATATGAAGTACTTTTGGTTTAGAATTTTTAAATCTATTCTTTATTGGATAATGTGAGCTGGTTATTGTAAAAAAAATTATGGTTTTGTTTTGAAATAAAGTATTGTTAAGTCTCTCTCTCTTTCTCTCTCTCTCTCTCTCTCTCTCTCTCTCTCTCTCTCTCTCTCTCTCGACAAATGATATCAAGAAGAAAAAAGTGGAACTAAAAACACTTCTTGAAGAAAGAGTTAAAGGTGCCTTAATTAGCCCTAATTAGAGCAAGAATATCTTCAATAAAGGACATGGATGCTCCAACGAACATTTTTTTAAATCTGGAATGGAAAGTGATAAAACACAAAAATATGCTTCACCTTCAGACAGATAATGGTACTTTAACCTCAGATCCCAGGGAAATGAGAAGAATCGCATCAAAGGAGTATCAAAGGATCAAAGGAGTATGGATCAAATTTTAGAAGAGCTACCTAGTTTGGAACCTGAGGACAGAAAAGCACTGGATAAGATGTTTTCTTTAAATGAGCTTTCAGACGCTATAAAGCAGTTGTCTACAGGACGTTCCCGGGGAATAGATGGTTTCAATGTAGTCACTGCACAGAGTCCTAACCTCGGAAGAGACAGGAGTGGATTTTAATTTATTTTTAGTGGAAATCCCTCAGAAACCATAAGTAAAAACCTGCTTGTTTGCGCGAATCACTTCAAGCCGGAGTGCTTTATCAACCTGGGACAGTACAAGCAGGATTAGCTTCAAAGTTGTTCCTCAAAAGGGTTCGAGACCAACTGAACGAGACAAAAATGCCGATGTAAGTAATATTTATCAACAGTCTGAATTGACGTACATGTAACGTATGTATAGGAGGATAACGTTAGCATACGATAGCGAAGTCAGTCACGGGCTAAATAGAACATTCAAAGCCAGTGTTAAACTTACTCTATATTTATGTTATTTGGCAACTGGCCACTTGGAGTGCGTTGTAACTCATTACCATTTAAAGAGACATGCACCAAAACGGGTTGTTGGCATAGCTGTTTTTGACAAGGCAAAAATGGTTTTGTTTACACTGCCACTGAGTGTTTTTAAGCAAAATATGTTACAGACATTTCATGAAGACCCTAATAAATCATACCAACTTGTTGAAAGTGGTCATTTTATGAGTCCTTTAAGATGGGGGGGGTTTGAGCCAACCTTTTCCTATATTAAGATGGATTAGGCAAGGCTGTCCACTATCTGGTCAATTGTACAGTTTAGCAATTGAACCATTACTTTTTAAACTTCGAGAGAAATTGTCAGGTTTTTCTTTTGTCTCAAAAATATGTCTTCCTGCCTACACTGATGATATTACAGTCTTTGTTAACCATAATTAAGGTATTAAGAGGCTGTTTGAAGTTCTTGATTGTTATGAGAAAACTTCATCAGCCAAAGTAAATTGGAACAAAAGTGAAGCTTTTTGGGTGGGTCAGGGTCATTTAGAGAATCTCCCTCAATTGCCATGGGATCTTAGGTGGGGCAGAGAAGGAATCAAATTGTTGGGAATTTTGGGGGGTCTGACACTTTTCAAAAGTTAATTGGGAGGGTACAGTAGAGAAGGTGTGCACAAAGTTGTCTAGATGGAAATATTTGTTACCTCAGTTGTCTAACAGGGGATGAATTTTAGTGACCAATAATTTGGTTGCTTCTACTCTTTGGCATAAGGTGCTACAACCACCTGCAGGACTTATAGAAGAAATTCAAAGAAAGCTTGTGAGTTTTTTTCTGGTCAGGGCAACACTGGATTCACTCTGCTGCTTTGTTCCTTCCTGTTCAAGGTGGAGGTCAAGGACTGATGGATATAAAATCCAGAATAATGACCTTCCGTTTGCAGACTGTTGTATCACACTAATGCATCATGGATGGAAACTGCTGTTGTTCTCCTTAGGCGGGCAGGAGGTACAAACATCTGTTCCTAATGAAGCTTCCAAGATGATGATCGAGTGGATATTACATCATTTTACAAGTCAACAATGGAGGCATGGAAAGTGTTTACTATTTTGCGTTCATCAGATGAACCTGCTGGTTTGTGGCTATAACTCTTTGTTATAAGCAAGACCGATGTCTGCACAAAGTTTGCGTTCGCATTTCATTGCTGCTGGATGCATAAAGTTGGGACATGTTTTGAATATAAAGATAGAGGATGTAAGTGAAAGGACTGGGTTGAGATCCTTACGACTGCTAAAGAAAGCCATCTCTGAGATTACTCAGTCTTTGGATGTGGACTATAAAACTTTCTGAAATGATTCAAAGAACATTAATCAATGGAGAAAGGGAGTTCCTTATGTGTTTCCCTCATTAAAGATAAAAATTGCTATGTGGGAGTGGGAAGGTGATGAAAACTGTCTTCTGTCATTAAAAAACCCTCAGTTGGATGAGTTTGAAGATGTAACAAGGAAAACTCTTTATATTTTCTGTGTAAAGTCATCTAATGGTCATTTTTTGAGATGAGTTCCAGAAACAAGATGGACTGAGTTTTTAGGAACTAATTCTTCCCCTAGAGGCTGTTGGCGGTCCCTACACAAACGACCAATTGAGAAACGGACAGGTGACCTCCAATGAAGGATTGTACATGGGGCCATAGCTACAAACAGACACGTGGCACACCTTAATTCTTCTGTAGGGGTGAGCTGTCTTTTTTGTTCTGAAGTTGAAACAGTTTTTCATTTATTTGTACAATGTTCTCAGTTAAACGATCTCTTTCTTTTGTCCCAATGGTTTATGGCAATTGGTGAAGCTTTCTCTTCTGAAATATTTATGGTCCAAAATATTCAGCAAGTAGGAAAAATATGTTCACCTTATTGAATTTTTTGTCTGGTACCGCAAAACTTGCAATTTGGAAATCTAGGAAAAATAAATTGCTAGGGTAAGGTTCTTTGAATGTGGTGAACGTTTATGGGACTGGTGGCAGCTCGTCTTAGGATAGAGCATGCCTATTATAAATTGGTAAACCGTGTAGAAGTGCTTGTTGATATTTGGGGGATACATGAGGTTCTCTGCACAGTTAATGAAGATGATGATTTATGATTGCTTTTTAAAAGAAAAAACTGTTTTATATATATTGTATGTTTTTAAATAATTGGTTTGCATTTTGATAAGCCTTTTGTGTGACTGAAAATAATGCGTCTCAATAAAGGTGCTTTCAAGGTCTCTCTCTCTCTTTCTCAACAGGTGGATAAAAGTGAAGATATTAATCATTAAAATTTAGAACTTCAGACATTTCAGTCAAAAAAATTGCAATTCTTCCCTTTTCTCCCCACAGAAATAAAGTTTGATTCGAGATTATAAGGTCAACAAAATATTGATGCATCCATCAAATATAATTTTCCAGGCCTCTCACAGCGGATCGCAGTCCCATGTGAGTACTAAGGTGGTTGAATCCAAAGGTGTGTGAAAGATTTTCCTGACAGACAGTGTCTTGCTTTATATTTGATCTTGGTTTGTATGTACTGTGAGGTCCAAATATGTTAAAATTTGGTATAATAAATATTATCTTTATCAAAAACATTGTGCCTTTAAAGGGATAGTTCACCTTCAAAATTAAAATTCTGTCATTATTTACACGCCCTCTTGTCATTTCAAACCTGTATGACTTTCTTCTGCAGAACACAAAAGATGACATTTTGGAAAACAGAAAAGCGTTTGTCCCCATTGACTTGCATTGGTTTTGCGTCCATACAATGGAAGTCAATTCAATGGGGACCAACGGTTTTTTGGTCACAAACATTTTTCAAAATATCTTGTGTTTTGCAAAAGAAAGAAAATCACACAGGTTTGAAATGACAAAATAAAAAAAAAGAAAATTCATTTTGAAGATGAACTGTTTCTTTTAGAGCTCCTCAGCAGGTGTGTTTTTATGTTAAAGGAGACAAAAGATGACTTCATTTTATATTTATATAGCGCTTTTCACATGTAGTTAGTGGAAAAGTAAAATAATAATGAAATTAAAAAAGACATGGGATACATTGTATCGTATTTTTTCTCAAAACAATTTACATTGATGAAACTTTTTTATGATATTTTATCCAACTAAAGCAATTTGCTATAAAATGACAAGCAAACAATTCTCTAGAATATCATTATATGCTGTAGCATTAAGATTTGTGCTCACAGAAATTACTTAAGTTGTCAAACCTGTTTATTAGTGTCAGGATTGAAGAACAGAGAAACCGACTGTGAAGGTTTGAAACCCAATGCTGGAGTTTTTAATGAAAACCCAAGCAAAAATCCAAAGTACAACAAAAGCAAGACAAAAATAAATCAAACACCAAAAAACTAGCGCTAACGATCAAAACGCTTAACTTGGGTGAAGATAGGCATCAAAAACCAGTTATGTCCACAGAGAGGTGAAGCATAAACTAGACAAAGAACAAACCAAACTGAGAGCTATATATACACAAATGGTGAGTACTGATTACGTTAATGGGTACAGGTGTGCGTGATTAGAAGTCCCAGAGGTGCTTCTGGGAAATGTAGTTTGGGGAGAGACTGGTGAGTATGTGACAATTAGAAGGGGGTGTCCCAATACTTTTGTTCATATATGAGTAAAAATACTATTTTTGAGTAAAAGTTTAGTTTTAGGGTCATTTTAAACTTTCTAGACTAGAATGAGAACATTCCGTTTCCTTGGAAACACTCCTGACAGTCTTTCTGGTTAATAGCAGCAATTTGACATTGTACAGCAATTACAGGATTTAAAATGAGAATTGTTTAACGGATATCTAACACTGTGAACTATTGGAGTCAGCTATCATGGTCCCATAATGTCCCACAGCTACTTAATCACGGTTTTCCGGTCTGTGGCTTGAAGACGTTGATCTCTTTAACTTTGTTTTGTTTACCTCCTTCATTTATAGCAACAAAGGTATTTAAGAATCGGATCACAAAGCAGCGCACCAGCTCAAGGGCAAAAGAATTTTGGAAGTATTGTTCTGCTGAGTGCTTTGAAATTGAAAGGTGCTTTTATTTTGTCTCTGACATTCCATCTTCATCATCGTGACATCGCCATTGTAATACAAATGACTTTATCATGCACTATTCTTTCAGTTTCCATTCTCTCTAATGTAGCTTTTGACGTTTACCTTTGTAACAGCCCAGGAGTTTTATAGACCCAATTTTGCCGTCATTATGGCGTTTCCGATCACAGAGGAAGCAATTAAATTATTTTTTTTTTAATTGAATCATGTCAGAGTCCTAGAGGTAGTCTTTTGGCTTTTCATGTAGTTCATTTTTTGCAGTTTGTTGTGGGATCAGGTTTGAGAATAATTGCTTGCTTTTAATATTTTTTTTTTTAAATAATAATGTTTTATAAATATACTGGCTAATTTGCTCATGTTGGCGTTAAAAATGTACAGTAGAGCTCTAAGGTCTGTTTACACATTTTACCGTTAACATCAATTCCACAAATTATTCCCTGAAAATGCACAAAAATGTCTTCTGGCTCTGCTTATGCCTTCAATAATCCACATATTAAAATATACTTCATATATCTCACTTCAGCCGCATCCATCTGCTCATATGTAAGGCGAATCCTGAATTAAAAACACCTCATGGCTCATTTGCTGGATCTGGATGTGTCTCATATGATTTAACATTCTAAACATTATTCATGTGGTAAAATTAGTGTGAAAGGTTTCGACATGGAGAGAGACTCTCTCTATAATTTCCCACTTACAGATAATCTACACGTCTGCACAGACAACCCGGTATCCAGCCTGATCTCATGGAATTCGTAACTATTATACGAGGTGGCTATTTCTTATGAATCTTCACAAAGTAAATTGTACAGAGTTTTAGTAAAAAAAAAAAAGATCATGAAGCCCCTAAACATAAAGCAAATCCTACTAATACAGTATATAGGAATAAGGTACGAATATACAAATAAATACGAAATTAGCCATCTCATATATTGAAATGTGTACCTGGTGCAGATCCATGCACAATGGCTGACATTAATGATAAAACTGATACAACAGCTGATATGATGCAACTCATCTTAGAAGTTCAGTGATGCTAAACAAGATAAATAAATTAAAGTAATGCTTCACTGAATTAATAAATTAAACAATAGTAGCAGTTACATAAGACATAAAGAAAGACGAGCTGAAATGAGATAAACAGCTGAAATGCAAAGCGGAGTTGTAGTTGTAATATGTGTAATTTGTAACAATCACAATGTGCAGAAAACAAGATCTTCTGTTTAATAGATCAGAGGTTCAACAC
The DNA here is from genome assembly GCF_024868665.1 of Triplophysa rosa. NCBI lineage: Eukaryota > Metazoa > Chordata > Actinopteri > Cypriniformes > Nemacheilidae > Triplophysa > Triplophysa rosa. The sequence continues at coordinate 8,268,803 of NC_079893.1, read as the reverse complement.
CAACCATTGTTTGATATGCCAGTTATGAAGCATTTGACTGATACATTACATTGTATTTTAATTCACATTACACATTTTTAAGCAACTCTCTGTTGCTTTTTGTGTGCAAGTGAGAAGCAAAACTTTTAAGCTTAGAGAATTCAATGACTGTTCTGTCAGAAGCAGTTCAATTTCAAATCTCTGTTGAATTCTTACAGCATGTCCAAAAGGAAGATATCTACAGTACAGTATAGCTTTTGATCATTTCCAACACTGTCCTGACAAGTACAGTACAAATAGAGGATACGTTTTATCCTTTTTATCACCTCATATAGCCTATTGATGTAAAAGTTCCATTTTAGATCTTAGAACAAGACACCTTTCTAGCCGACATTCTTTTGTCAACCGGCAGTATAAAGTAACCCGATGCTCATCGTCATTACAGCAATCACGCTGCAATAATCACAAACATTTTGTTTTTCTTATTAAAGCAGAGCTAATTGGTATTGCAATAAACTGTACTCGTTAAAATGTGTTAACCAGTAGTGATTTTGAAATACGGATTATACCGTAGCATAGCTGTGGATAAAAAAACCCTCCAAACTGTGTCACAGACGGACGCATGTAGTCCAACCGGCTTTGTTGATTATAATGGGAGCAATTTATTTTGGGCGTGTTGTGACCCTCCGCTTGTGTCTGGTGTAAACACAGTGTGACATTTTATAATTGATAATGAACGTGGCTCATTCATTCAGGGTTATATTGTACGACTGTATGAGTATTTGTGTTTAACTCGGGTGTATTGATGCCCTGTGCAGATTTATGAAGAATTTTCTTGTTGTGCTTGTTCGACATTTGGAAAATGCATCTATTCAAAGTAACTTGCAGTGCACTTACGGAATAATGGAACCCATTGGAATTTGAACCCATGACCTTATATCGGCTAAAGAAATGCTTTTCCATTTGAGCTACAGAAACGTTAAGATTTATCATTTGTTTTCATCATATCTTACAGGTCCAGTGTATAAAATTTAGCGCCATCTAGCGGTGAGGTTGTGAATTTCAACCAATGCCTCACTCCACCCCTCCCCCCTCCCTTTCGACACGGGACTAAAATGTTGTCACATTTTTGCTTCTTTGCTGAGATCCTTTAAAGGGGTCATATGACACGGCTAAAATGAATATTATCATATGTTTTAGATGTAATGCAATGTGTATACACGATTTAAGGTTCAAAAACGCTGTATTTTTCAGATACCGTGCATGTTTGTATCTCCTCTTTGCATCTCCTCTTTGCCCCGCCTCTCAGAAACTCGCGAATTTTATACAAAGCTCATCACTCTGAAAAGCGAGGTGTGCTATGATTGGCCAGTGCGTCGTGATTGGTCGAATACTGCAAGTGTGTGATACATGCATAGGCAACTTATAACACACCAAAGACACAGAAAAACACGTATTCGCACCATATGACCCCATTCATATACATGCAGCACCTTTAATTTCCAAATAAGAACAGCCAGGGGTGAGAAGTTTTGATAAATAATCAAAATTACAATTACAATTAAATAACAGTAGAAAAAATGAAAACAAAGAGAAAAAAATAAAAATAAGATAAATTATAGAACAATCTGTCAAATGCATATTTATATATATAACGTTACACAGATCTCATACTGTGATTTTTTTTGTTGGTCAGGGGGCGTATTGTAGAAAGTTTCTTATCTGAGGTCTTAATTTAAGATATGATACGTTAAATTAGGATTTTTCACAAATTCGTATTACAGAAGCAAATCTTAACTTGATTTGGGATTCCTATCCTATCTTACAAAATCGTATCTTATCTCTAGTTAGGAAATCCTAAATTGCACCATCAAGCTCGGCAATCCACTTTCAAGTCTGTTACCAGGCAACCAACACTGCGCGAGCTGCTGATGAGGTAAACAAATTATAAAAAACAAAACAGGCAAGCTTTTCATTTTACTGCCGCAGAAATAGAAACTTTAATAAGTTTGGTAGAAAAGGCAAAGCAGATACTATTTGGAAAGTTTTCACCGTCGCTCGCTCATGAAGACAATGACAGGGAGTGGGCAAGAGTTGTCGATAATGTGTCTGCAGTGTCCGGCATTAACCGTACAGCTGAGGCTATGAAGAAAAAGTTTACCACCCTTGCAAATGAAACAAAAAAATCGGCCCTACAGGCAAGGGAGATGAAGAAAACGGGAGGGGGAACAAGCAAGCTCCAACGCAAACTCAATGCTAAAACGTTACTTACAGTATAAGTACTTTGTCATCAAATTGTAACCCATCTTCAGGGTCCTCCAAGAGTCTTTCTTCCATTACACATCTCCGGTCTTCATTTTGAATTATTAATAAATGTATTGCCATTGTTGGACAGCGCAATTGTGAGCGGTTTTTCTGTTAGTTTTTAAATCATTTTGAAGTTAGGACAGCTGTGGGGTTGTCCTAAAGTTAAGACCGTTACAAAGATTATTTGTCAAGTTAAGACGCTTCTGTATTTCCCCTTTCCTATCTGTAGTTAAAATAAGTTTATGCACTTAGGAAGTGCTGTTCTGTAATGGCTTTTTTCCTAAATGAGGTCCTAACTGAAATGACCATGGTTATCAAACAGATAGGATAAGATTTTCAAGTTACGATCTTTCTGTAATACGCCCCCTGATGTGTAACACAGAACTTCCTTTATCAATATAAAACAGTTCTAAAAAATAGCGTTAAGACTAAAGGAGTCTTTGTGGCCCCAGAAATGTGACTGAAGCCATTCACACCCACATGCTTTAGGGTTGCTGTAGACCAGTGGTTCTCAACTCTGGCCCGCGAGATCCATTTTCCTGCCGAGTTTAGCCCCAACTCTGATAAAACACCTGAAGAGGCTAATCAGTGACTTCAGGAACAGACGTGTTCAACTTAATGTTGGGCTGCGCAGATTGTTTGGCAAATCGCATTAAGTTGAACGCATCTATTCCTAAAGACGTTGATTAGCTTGTTCAGGTGTTTTATATCAGATTGGGACTAAACTCGGCAGGAAAATGGATCTCGTGGGCCAGAGGTGAGAACCACTGCTGTAGACAGACCTTGTGTCCAAACTCGTTTCTATCTGAGACAAGCGTTCAATTCAGAAGCAAAGTGAAAGAATTCCCACACAGCGATGAACTCGTGTACATGAGCCAAACGAGGCCTTGTTTGCATTATGCCCACAATCTGCATTTATTTCTCGAAGCCATTTACATGTTTTTCAATTATGTCTGAATGAACCAAGTCCTGTCCAATTAACGCCCCGCACCACTGCTCAATTCGTTCAGCCCAGCTGGTGCCTTCTCGGAGTTCTTTTGGAACCGTTTCCGGTCCGATCGACCGACTGACCTGTTGTTGCTTTCTTGTTTTACTTTTTTTCATGAGGTGTGCGACACAACCTAGCGACTGCGGTTTTCGCCATCACCTAATTGAAAACATCGACCTTAGCATCAAGCGAGATGAGGGGAAATTGAATTATGACATGCTGTCCCTGAAACTGCCTTTATGATTTCTAGCTGTGGGGATCAAGCGATTCAGGGGGGTCATTGCAGTCGGGGGTATGGGTGAGGGGGGATCGGTTGGGTCCGCTTTGGGTCCTGTTGTAAAGTGCGAGCGGATTTTGAATAATGATGATCAAACTTTCATTTTGTCTTTCATCATGTGCCGACGGGAGGAATGGGAGAGGAGGGAGTTTCCTCTCTGGACACATTTCTTTCTGATGTGATGAACAGAGACAGAAGGCATTAAGGGTTTCGTGGCGATGTTTAACCCAGCCTTTCCCGATCTCACCCATCCATCTCGCCCACTTCCACCCGTGGATCCATCGTGCCAAGGGCTACTGTAATGAGTTTGCTTGTTTCGCCCCGCTGCTGTGATTGAGTTATGGAGGGCTAAATGAACTCCATCATGGCGGGTGTGTGTTTATCAAGCCAAACCCCATTGAAAATGTTGTTGAGAATGTTGAGGACGGCAAATGAGTTAATCTGTGGATCCAACGTTGGTTCATTACCCCCACTTTCTATTTACCAATACAGAAGACGAAACCTCCACACCGCTTCTTATTTTCATCTTTTGCCCTCTCTTTCAGCCTCTCAGCATGTCCCGCCCATTTTTTCCCCGGTCTTTTATTAAGCGAGGGATCTTAGAGGTTATACAAGGGTGGTTGTTAGTGCACGCGATGTCTTGAATGCTTTGACTAGAAAATAGCTCTGTTATTCCACGGGCACCTTTGGGATTTAAAGAAGGAATAACAGGGGATGGAGGCTTATTATTTGGAGGATTTGTTATTCATAAAATGCACTTTTAAGTAGCCCATTTAAAAGCAACAGTCTTTAGGCCTGCAGTCCCCGTTGAATTATCTGCATTATTAAGCTGCAATACTTGACGAGCCCTTATGGTTTTAAATCAAGCTGAAGAGCAGGTATGCAGCATTGAATTTACTCACAGCTCTCGTAGCCGCCGAGAGAGAGAGGGAGAACAAGTGAGCGATCAAAGAGACATAAAACGCGAACACTTAGATAAGTGGAACAAAGTACGGGGGGCCGAGTAATAAAAGCAAAATAAATCTCTTTACGTTTAGTTCTTTATTGATTCACGCCATTGTGCCGTTTCTATCAGTCATCATGCGACGTTCTATATCAAATCACATTTCTGATTGGTTCATTCTGTTCAGGGAACAGGGCTTTGAAACTGCTTGTTTCCAACAGAAAAATAAAAAAATAGGGCTGCCTGTTCACAAAAGCAGTGTTGGTTGTTTCTTTTTTTATATATATATAAGTTTATATTTCTCTTTTTATAAACTTATGCTTCGAACGACGTCAACTGCCTTTCTGCCTGCAGAGCTCAGAATGAAAAGAATCATCGCCGTCTTCGTGGTATTTAATATTATTTTTATGCATTTAATTTCATTTATTTCAAAAGCATAGTTATCAGCTTCATGCTTGAATTTTAATATATGAGGCCTTCGGAGTATATTGAAAGACAACTTTTTAAAGTTAACATTTAGAGGAGCTGAGGTAAATTCATCTCACTGACAAATACAGAAAAAAGTCACAATTTATCTGAATTCCTCTTCCAAAAAGACGCAGAAGCCATTACGTGTTGGTTAAGTATTTGGTCCGCCAAGCTTCTCACATTTAAAAGGTCTAAAATGTAATATATCATCAGACTTTGTGACATAGGCCTATTCTTCTTTATGCCTAATTCGTCAAGGCTAATTCAGACTTAAAATGAAAAGAAAGTTAAATGAATTGCAGACAAAAGGTCTATCAAGAGCAAAACGAAAATCATTTCAGTCGTTTGTGTGCTGTAATGCAAGATACAAGTCTTCTGATTATTTTCTGGAAATTTTACTATCTTTAAAGGGAGACTCCACCCCCAATTTTTTTTTTTTATTGAAAATTCTGTCATGAATTACAACCTCTAGTTGTTCCAAACCTGTATACATTCCTTTGTTTGGTTGAACACATAGAACAATATTTGGAAGAACAATTATTTGGAAATATTTGGAACTGACAATCCTGTGACATCACTGAATACCATAGCAGAAAAAAATAGTAGTTAAAGGTGCCCCAGAACTCCTAGATTGCTCAAAATATCTTCTTTTGTGTTCAACAGAAAAATGATACAATATCTTTGTTTCTAGTATGGTAGTCAACGATGTCCCAGAATTATACAGGTTTGAAACAATTTGAGGGTGAGTAAATGAAGACAGGATTTAAATTTTTGGGTTTATAAATGTAACACTCTGTTTGCAACTCATTGAACCTGTGTAGTACTCTATTTAGATTTAAAAAAAAATGATAAAGAGAATAATACACAGCATTCGTTTTTGATATTTTTTAAATATAATTTTTTTGATTGTTGAAAGTGGGTGTTACAGCAGAATGTGTTCAGGTGGCTGGAGAGAAAGGGTTAAAACATTAAAGAGATTCAGCACAGGCAGCGTTATTATTTCATTTGGATGAATATTAGGCATTAGGTAAATAAATAGGGTCATTTTTGGATCCACGTTTATTTGGAACACATTACTCATTGAAAAATTTCTTTCTCAGTGTCAATAAACCAATTTATATCATTTATATTGGTCTATTTATGTAATAACATCTGCTTGTTGTTAACTGTCTCTTCTCTTTGACATTACCCCGGTATAGCAAAGAAACAGCAGAGCAAAAGAAAAACAGCCGTGAGTAAATATGTTGTCCAGGTGACTCAGGGGTTTGAATCAAAATCAACCATATGGTGAGGTTTGTGATTAATGTTCCTTAAGCCAGAGAAGATAAACACACAAACACACTGTTTTCGTATCCGTGATTCATTACTGTTTTTATGTTGCCTTCCGTACTTTTCATTAAATATTTAGAGGTGGCTGTTGACTACAATGTGGTTCAAATGTTTTCACGATTAGGGTAATGATTCATGAATGATTCATATTGTATATATCTTCTGTTGAAAACCCATTTCACCAAACGGAAACAAGGAACGCATTCAGCAACTGGGAAATAAATGATTGAATGATGGCATATGATGGAATGATGACATAATGCCATGTGTCATAGTTATATCATTATCTTGTGACAGTTCTATTTGCGTATTTACTGTATAAGTATATAAAAGCATAGATTATGACCAGATCGTAATGTGGTGATGCTCAATGTTCCAGACAACCTTTTTAACCCAAACCTCAAACTCTTTCCAAAAGTGTCAAGTTTTATGAAATCTGTCATTCTCGGACAGCTGCGCTTCAGGCAGCGAGTGCACATTAAAGTCTGCATCTTGTCAAAAAAATTCACCTTTGATCTGGTTTAACGTGTCTGTGTACATGTCTGACAGCCATTATACAGGTTCAGAATTGGCGTCGCAACTTTCACTTTCTCGCTGCCCTGTGAAATGCAAAGCCAGAGGAACTGACACGTATATTTTTATTGTCACCCATACATTGATACGCACATGATCTTGAAAAAAATCTTACTTGCGCCTTTCTTCTCCATGCTAAAGTTTTTCTCTACAAGTCCACCAAGTACAGGAGCTCTTTATACACCGCAAATATGGATGACAGACTTCCTGGAGCGGGAACGACGGTCCCATCTGGAACTTATCTCATCCTAGATAAAAGAGAAAAGAAACCTCGATCTTAGAAGTCGGTAGGAGGCATTGTGCTGCATTTCCACGGCCTCTGATCAAACAGGTGTCAACAGAAGTGATGCTGCAGAATTTCTCTGTTGATTATGTAAGTTTTGTCAACAGAATTTCCTCCAGCAGAGCTTTTGAGCTTCGGTTGAATCGTAAATCCGAAAGCCTGAAATTCTGAAAGTGTGGATTTTGCTTTGTGCTGTGGAATTTGTAATGCTTTAAAAGCAGCTTGCGAACATTAGGGAAATGAAAGAGAGAACATAGAGACATTTCATAGGGAGTCTTTCATGTTTGGCTACTGTGAAAAATATTTTGTCACATAAACTGAAAATGTGATAATGTCTAAAATACTTGGTTTTGTTTAAGTGAAACAGGCGATGAAAATTTATTTGGGTGGTGATTCATCTCTCTTGGAGCTTATCAAAGCCAACCCTGAAGATAACAACATCTAACAGTCCAGCTATATCTCTGTTCTCACCAGGTTCGCCGTTGTTCTCTACCAACATTTTTCAAAATATCTTCTTTTGTGTTCTGCAGAAGAAAGTCGGGTTTGAAATGACAAGAGGGTGAGTAAATGATGACTGAATGATTTCTTTTTGGGTGAACTATCCCTTTGGAATGGGCTGTCATTTCATTCATTGTTCTTACAGGTATAGTGTTTCTTACCATTATTTTTCCCTTGTGTACAATTAACTCTGTTTATATTCGCTATCTAATTGAATCTCAGAATGGAATTGCATTCGCATGCTAATTTTGGTTGTTTGCACCCATTGCCAAGATGTCTTTGGTCTTTTTATCCACGATTAGATTAATTTACCTGATGAGGATTTCATGTGATGAAAAAAAATCAAAGTTTCTTAAGCGGTAGAAAGAAAATGTTAAACAAAACTTTAATCAATTAATCATCAATTTATGACTGGCACATTCCGCACAATCCCCCATAATCCTCTGTAAACATTCTGAATCATATACTCTGTTGATCCAGGGAGTCATTTTTACACAGAGCTGTTGTTGGAATGATAAGTTTTAATGTTCCGATTTCCTCACCCTGAACTTCTAAACAAGATGCCATTTAATGGAATGAATAATGTATAGATCTGAACCGCACAGATCTGTTTTGTTGGCGAGCTACTCGGTGTTGATTTAGCAAACTGAATCTCCTTTCATGTCGCAGGTTAACAACACAGTTTTGTAAAAGCAAATCCCCATTATTTGAGTATCGACTGGCTTAAAGCTTACCGAGTGTACAAGTGTTTTTATCACCGTTCTGCATCAGATAAGGTGTAGAACGCACTGTAATCCAAAACTCGAAAAACACATACTATATATACATGTATATATAAAACATCTTATGTGTATAAAGGAGGAGGGAAAGTGGGATGCATTTGCTCTCTCTTCGTCTGTAATGCTCTGGGCATTTCTGTTCTGATGCACTTTGGTTCCTGTTATATTAATGGCCCATCTGTGAGGATCTGTTACGAATCGCTGCAGAGTTTGCACTGTAGTGAAAATAAAGATTCAGGAAAGAATACTGTTCTTATCAGGAATCATTTTTTACTTTATATGGTTCTTGATATGGCTATACTGTATGTACATTTGAATTTCCCTTACTTCTCTGTAAAAATGCGTTAATCTTTTCTTTTTTGCCAGCCTATATTATATATGGAATTTTGTAGCCAAAACTGGTCGATTTTACATAAAACTTTTCTCTACATTCTCTTGTGGCTTAGATTCATCATTTTAATATTATCTTAGACTTGTTTATAGCTATGCAAAAAATCTTGCTTGCCAATACTTATCAATTGTTTGATCAAACTTTTGAAAGAACTGATATCATTTGTAACCAATGCAACCATGAACAGAATGAGATAAGGTGTGAAATTACTGATAACACCTTTTGAAACAAAAGAAGATGTCACTTCCATAGTTATTTCCATAGTGAAGCCTGAAAACAGATAGCAGAAATAAAATCTTGCTTCCTTCCATTGCTTCCCTGATGTTTCTATGTACGCTATTATTTTAACCCTCCATCACTGCATTGCCGTAAACACGCTACCAGTGATAACAGCAGTTGCGGCTTAAATTAATCACCATATGGCTACGTGACTTGGCAAACGCTGGCACGGATATTACTCACTTCCATGCAGGAGCTTGAGAGTAAAATGACTCTGTTCATAAAAGGTCATATAACGCACAATGAGGAAGTATTTACCATATTATAATGTAAGCGGTATAAACAGAGCACTATAAACCTCCATTTAATAACTGAATTAAATCTCATTCATAAAGAAAGATTAACACTTTGTACATAAACCTCCCCTGCTAAATGCATTAAGAAATGAATGTAATATAATTTTTAGATGTTTTTTCATCTGTGTTTGAATAAAATCTACTGCTTTTTAATTTTTTGCAAAATTATTTTTCCTTGCCTGCAATCAGGTTTCTTACATTTCATAAACTGAAACGTTTTCATAAATATCTGATGGTGTTACAGTAATAAATGTATATGGACACGTTTGTGAAAATATTTTGATAAAATGAACCAATTTTCTCAAGACAACACTTTCTATTGTAAAGTTATATTTTGCACTGTAAAAACTGTAAAACAGTGTAATTTAGATCTCCAGATTTTTATTATTTTTTTAATAAAATATTTCTTTCTTCGCCTGTCACTAAATATAGGGAAACAGTGTCAGATACAAAAATTTGAATGTTTTTTAAAGAAATGTTTTCATAAATATCTGATTGTGTTAAACGTCATATCTCATATTAATCTTTAGTACCTGTACAGTAGTATTGCAAACTTTGTATCTTCGAAGAGTATTTAGTTTGATCAAATTTATAAAAGCGAGATACAGCTGTACGATTACCATTATCCCTTCGTGTTGTTTACATTATGAAATCCGATTGCCAATAAAACAGACATATGACTTAGGTTGACTTACCGCATTCAGTTCATGTCCTGCATTTTTTAGCACTGGGACCGCACCATCTATCAGTTTCAAACGATCTCCAAACCCAGCGTGATATCCACCGCTTATATAACATTCATCACCAACATGCAGTGAGCAAACATACACAGCTAAACTTCCGTCAGCCGAGTTAAGCGGCATTGATGGTCGTGCTCTTTCTCTTGCGCTAGTGCGTGGGCTTGGTCTTTCGCTCGGTGGAAGACGCGTGGGCGTGCTTTTCCTGGTGAATGGCCAATAAAAGGAATAGGATCCCTGTTACGAAACAGGGATCCAGACTTATAAAAAACTTTCCGAAACAAGTTGGAGTGCTGGGGGAGTGTATCGAGCACATAAATACTACGTCATACATCCAACTCGTTTTTTAACAAGTTGATCATGTTAAGCTTGAGAAGCCAGCACGTTTAACAGTGTAAAGAAGTCAGAATGCATGAAATAGCATGGTAACCCATTTTAAAACTAGGGAGCCATTTGAGAAACACTTTGAAAAGTTTATTTGCAAAATACAGCTAACTAACACAATAAAACACAATAAAAACCATGATTTTGAAATATTCTTTTTGCAAATAAACTCATTTGTAACACTTTTTTTAAATGCTACAGTATCTTTTAATAATAATATGAAATATTAGATAATTTGGTGAATATAATGTCTAAATCTAAAAAATTAAAACTAATTATATAAAATGTGTTATAGATCATTCATGTGATCATTTAATCCCTATTCAATTTCAGTGGTGAAGGGCTGTTTAAAAGCTTATCGCAGGTAAAGTTCATGAATAATAAGAGAGATAAGTGGAAGAGAAGAACCAAGAGAGAGAGAGAGAGAGAGAGAGAGAGAGAGAGAGAGAGAGAGAGAGAGATCAAGAAAAAGTGCATGCAAAAGGTAACTGCAGACCTCGTTTGAAAAGCGAGATCGAGAATGAAAATGAGTGCTGTTACATCCTGTTGTGCTCAAACATAGCCGTGGCATCCTGCAGTCCATTACAACACAAAGGCGCACAGACGCTAACGCGCGCACGCATAGCACGCCGAATGCCCGCAGAGCCAAGGAGCAGGATTTAGACTGATTACAGGTCTATTAAAACAAAAAAAGAGCTGAAATTACAGCTTATTCCCCGCTGAGCCGTAGAAACGTCGACCGTCTTTGCTTTGTGCTCTTCCTGTAGATTCTTCAGTCAAATTCAACGTGAACATTTTCTTGTCCTTCATATCTGAGCTCCTTTCTTTTTCACCTCTGCCTTTGTGTGAAGCTATTTGGTTCAAAATGGTCTTAGACTTGCATTGCTTCCAAACCAAATTATGCTATTTACCTCTTGTTGTGATGGCACTCTGGCAAGCATAGCTCATTACTTGGCCTCATAGGGTGCTGGCTCTAAATTCAGAGTTTCTCAACCTTTGCATCTACTCAATCCAAACTTTTCTAGGAGCAAAAATGACGAAAGAAAGTCCGAACAGTTGGACAGAAGCCAGACAAATGATATCTGATTTTGGAGCTATGTTCTAACGCATACATTTTTAATGCTCTCAAGCCTCTGTTTATAAAAATATTATTTTCACACTGTTGGAGGGGTTGGTCATATTTAGTTTTCATGTTTCTCATTCTTCAAATAAAAGTGAATGGGGACCACAGCTGTCCCTAGTCCCCATCCACTTCCAATGAATTAAAAAGAAATATTTAATTCTTAGAATTTTTATTTTTTGTTCCGCTGGGGAAAAAATAATATATAGCTTTAAAACAACATGGCAGAGAGTGCATAATGATGAAATAAAGAATAACTTAAATTTTGTTTGCAACTGTCCCTTGGAATCATGTGATCATACTCTAAAATAAATGGTGCTATATTGCACTAAAAGTGGTTCTTTGGGGTGACCGAGGTGCTATATAGCACCGTTTCCGTATAAAGAACCTGTTAAGCCCGTCTATGGTTCTTCAGCGGTTCTATATAGCACCTCATCACAAAGAACCGTCACTGAAGCACCAAAACATGGTTCTATATATCACTAAAAGTGGTTCCCCTATATGATTACGAACCAAGAACCTCTTTTAGTGCTATATAGCACTATTTTTTTAAGTGTTCACCCAGAGGACACGTTAGCTCAATTTATACTAACAAATGAGAAAAAAATCTTCATAAATGGAGTGAGGACAGAGCCAATATTGCATTTGGTACGAAGTGTGCAGCCGCTAATGCTGTTTTAACCAATCTGCTACTTATTTCAGGTTATTATGGAAGTGACAGACCATCCGTTTGGAGACTAGTGCGTCCCTTGAGGTTCTGGCACAGCGACGAGGCGGACTGGCCCGCGGCTTATCGAAATGCAATGATGCTTGGTACTTTCACTTCGTGATTTAAAGCTGTGGCCAATTGGCCACTTATCTTCCACCACCTGTCTTAATTTTTGCTCTTGTAGAAGTGTGAAATAATCGCTGTTTAAAAAATATCCTCTCTGATTCGACTGGCTGTCTCATATCAGATTTCTCTCTTTTGCTTGTTGACTAGTCTTAAGGTCTGCTTAACTTTAGCTCAATGCCAGCCTTGAAGAACGTATAAAGGCCTGAGGGGGAAAAGCTGAGAGCATCGTCATTTTATGTTTCTATTTACGTTTCCATGAATGTGTCTCCTGAGAACAAGATGTATGGCTAAGCAAGTACAACCTTGCACTAATGCCCGAGAATTATTTTGGGGGTGTCTTTTCTGCAAGCGTAGCAATAGTTCGTTCATTAACGGCTGAACATTTTAGAATAAGCAGAATTCTTTCTCTCTTCCTCTGCTTCTCAGGGTGTGCGGAAGAGTGCGAGATGGATTACGTGAGGAGCTACACCTCGATTTAACACGCGTCCCGCATTGAACCGTTGTCCACGTTTTGGCGAAGTGACATTTAAAAACAAGGACGCAGCTGCAGCCCCAGATATTTGATAAACTAGCGTTGGATACGACGTTTAAATTGTGCAGATGTACAGAGCATATTCTTGCATTCAGCGAAAACAGCAAGAATTGGCCCATTTGAGCCCTTTCAGAAAAATAAACTTATTAAAATAATCTAATTGAATAAATTAAATTTTGTATGGTTGTGATGACAAAAAAAAAGATTATCAAAAGGATTATTACTCTTAAAAGGGAGGATAATCCCTGCTGAAAAAAAATCAATAGAAACCTAATAGAAACCTTCAAAGTAATTCTAATGGTTTCCATTGAAATACCATTATGAACCGTTTTATTAAAACCATTCCAAAACTCTCATGTTTACACAGGCAAAAAGGCCTGAATTGCTATAGTTTGCAGAGGGTCGAGCAGATGGGTTTATTAGTAAGCAAACCCACGCGTGAGATAGTGTCCTCCACACCCCGAGCGTTTCTCTGTGCCATTACACAGATCGCTATCAAACAGCAGCTCGCTGGAATATTCCACTGTGCAGTCTTGCAGTCTCTGGTAACTTTCTCGTTTTCTCTCTCCGTCTGCTCAGGTGGACACAGTCTTATGTCTGTTATCAGTGCTGACAGATAGACAGCCGGGTAACAGCGGTCTTCCATCTTTTATCTCTCTCACCTTTACACCAGTTCAGTCAGAGAGCGTGAAAAAGCCCTTATGGACCCACACTCACACACAGTGTAGAGCAGAAAGTTATTGTGAAATCTGATTGCGTTTTCTCAGCAACGAAACAAAAAAAAAAACATTTTAGCTTCTGTAATTAGGTTAAACATAATTATATTAGTTCTGGACTACTGTGTATATTAAATCGTGTTTATTGTTAAATATTGTTGTTGGGCCTATTCAAATAATATTGTTTTTATGTGGATAACAACTTTAAATAACTTAAATTAAAAAGCTTAATATCAGATACTTTATAACTTTATTCCTTGTAGGTTATTTAAAATACATCAAAGGAGATTAATATTACTTAACATTTATTCATAAATGCATTTGGTTGTTTTCAGTGAAATCTTGTGAAAGGGCACAAGCCTCATATCTTTAGTGTTTGTTATTTTTTATGATTCATTTATTTGAAATCCTGCAGTAAAAGCACCCAGAAAACCACTATTATCATCTAATTTTAATTCAACTGTCTGTGAATATAGTTTAAATGTTGTTCATTGATCAAGTATAGACTTTTAAATGGATTGATAAGAATATCAAACCCATTACAATCATACTTATCATCATTATTGAGTACATTGTGAGTAATGCCGCTTTTCTTTTTTATTTCTATTGGTTGACAATATCTTTTTGTGGAATCATTTCAGTAGAGTATTTACTGCTTTTGGATCCGTAGGTGGTGTACTCGTTCAGAAGATGGGTACAAGATAAGTAAAAAACTGTCAAAACACGAACTGCTGGAAATTTCTGTTAAAGGAATAGTTCATCCAAAAAAGTTAGGCTATATTTTTTCAGTCTGACACAATTTGAGTAATTTTGGAAGGTGTCTTGGCTGTTTTCAGCTTGGTAATGGCATTTGAGAGTTACCCATTTTTGAAGCTGCAAAAAGCGCATCCGTCATAAACCATATGACTCTAGGGGGCTAATATTAGATGTCTTTTGAAGCGAAACAATACGTTTTGGAGTAAAAACGAGAAATATTTTGAGTGTGTTTAGCCAAGATAGGTCCCATTAGACTTTGTAGATGAGAAACTAATGCAAAATAGCAGCACGCCGGCTTTATGTATCTCAAGGATGATTCTCATTGGTTCTCATTGGAATTTGAATAGTTCTCGACCTACGTATAATAAATATACAGTACATATAATAAGGTTAAATACATAGATACAATTCAATTTTGGGTTTAGAGAAGCAATATCTCATAAATGGCAAAAAAATCAATCAATGGCACTGAAATAGTTAAAAATGTAAGCCATACTGTAGTGCTCAGTAATACTTTTAAAAGTGCAGACATGCTCCAGTATATAACAAAAATAGATTAGCTGAATGTACTGGTTTTCAAATGTAATGCGATGAGATCCCCCGCCCACAGCTTCTAATGATTGGTCCACTGTTTAACTGGTCAAAAGTTAAATTCTTTTAACTTGACAATGTGTTTAATACACTGTGCTAATACGTCAAAATGTTGCCAACACTATTCAGCAATGGCATTGCTTGCAAACAAACATATACATATGTTCAATAAAAAGTATGTATTCCACAACCCCACCCACACTCGGGTGAAACTCAAGAAAACATATTGGGTCCACACCAGCATGTAAATGATTTATCAACAGCATGTCTTAAAGTTTATGAATTATAAATGAAATCCTAGTGACTTTTCTGTAATTATGTCCCACTCGGAGATAAATATTCCTTGCCCGAAGTTATCCCCATGTAGCCTATTCTTTGTCATATTAATTGATTTAGCAGTGGCGCACATTGCCAAGCAACACAACTTCTGATCAGGCGCGAGAAGATTAAAAACAAACACAGCACTGTGATGAATAATTGAAATCGCAACATAGTCTTTAATTAACATACTTTATTTTGGCGCCAAGATGTATTGTGGCCAATTTATCTGAAAATTTGACAAACATATCCATCAAATAAAAAGAGAGTTCCATTTTAATATGTGCGTCTGTGGTTCAATGAGCCAGTCCGTGATGTTTCTTGGCTTTAATTAGACGTCATTCACACGCGGGTACTAATCAACTCGCCGGTGGAGTCTTCTCTTGTATCTCCGTGGAGTCAGAGAGCATTCACACCCCAGAGCGTTTAAAACACAGCCACAGTAAGGCGTGGGGAAAAATTTGTTCCTACAAATTCGCCGTTCACAATCCTCCCAGTCCGAAGAATTACTTGGAACCCGTTTTACTTAAAAACTCTTGGTAATTGTGCGTCTTGGCTGCTTATAGTGGCTGTCGGAGACATAAATGTGCTTTTGAATTCACACTGAACCGAAACGGTATTCAATTCAATTTCAATTCAGATTCTTTTGGTTATCTCGTCGCAGCAGTCGTACACACGCTTCTGAATAAACACGCTTGATTGGACTCTCATGAACTCTCCTGCTTGATTCTTGTCCAGTTAGCTGGCAAAATGAATTGGTTGAATAAACATGAACCTATAATGATGTAAACTTAAGAAGTCTGGATGTGAAATGTAGCCTTGTTACTGGTAAACAGAAAGAGGAGTTGCACAGAAAGGATATTGTTATCGGCTCGAACGCCGGACAAACGTGGATTAAGCACTTTAATTGACGTTTTCAATGGCTCAATATCTCAGTATGCAAAACAATAGGTAATCACATGTCTGTTCTAATCCCAAGTAGTTTTTAATTTATGATTTCCTAGAGCGCTCTCATAAATCACAGAGCTTATTTCATTGTAAGCCAGCAATGGGAAATGAGGCATTGGCTCTCGTCCATAAATGCTGCACCTCTCCTGCTGTTTCTCTCTGCTTTGGTCCAAAGATGTGGGTATTATCCAAAGGGTCAAGGTTTGGCTGGGTAAGCACAGCCTAGTTTCGTTCTTGCCAAAGGAAGACGTAAATATGTTTATGCATTAAGCAGATCTTTTATTCATAGAAACTTACAGTCCATTTAATGTATGACCAGTTTGTTTGGAACTTGTACTTTGAACTTGGTGTTGCTAGTGTAACGGAGGTCAGCTAGTGAAGAGCTGTGCAGTGTGTAAACCTCACTCCCCGACCAACAGAGACGCTAGAGACTGCGGTCTTTAGCCTCCTCGTTAGAGCGCCCGTCTCCCATCCGGACCGACGCCGGTTTGAGGCCCTCGCAGAGCGGGGCGAGTAGGACCGGTTACACTAGCATCATGCTCTTCCACAAATTCTTGTGTATCCATCAGGCAATAGGTATCGCCATGATGTCATTTACCTGCAGCTCCAAAGTGGTTTGTCACATGATATTTACGGCTCAGGTGATTGGCTGTGATTTCGGGTGCAGTGTGGGGCTAATGGGGCTATGCTAAACAGTCAAGTTATTATCACTTAGTTCATGTAGGAGTGCATATCTGTCTCTTTCTCCTTCACCTGTCCTCATCAAACACATATTCTCATTGTGAAGGATTCTCAGGGTAACCACTCACGAAGCAGAGGTTAAGCGTACGAGCACTGCTAATTGTCAGTTGAGCTTTTGCCCTCACTGCTTTCATTTTCCTCACTTCAGAAGTGCTTAGTCTCACAGTTCTCGTCTCCATTTGTTCCTGGGATGGAAAGAACGATTTTGTGATTAGGTACAGTCATCGTGCTTGCCAGATCAGTTGTGTCTATTGGATTTGTGTGCATTTGGGAGATTTTTAAAGGGATAGATATTGTACATGGGGAGTTTACTATAAGAGGATATAAAGCCCTCTAATGGCAGGCCTTACAGAAAACTTGCATGAATTTCACATGTGCAAAAATATGTTGTTTTAAACCATTTTCGGGTGAATCCCACTTACTGTTAAGTCCCATGTGAAGCATGTGGTGACATTTTGTCCAAAAACATGTGAAGTTCATGTTGTTTTTCCTGTAAGGATGTGTTTATTTTGTATTTGTCCCTTGAGACTCTTTTTCGAGGCAGACCTCGCCAAGAAGGCACACAATTACATAAAAACACAATAACAACAGACATAAAACAAAAATCGAAATATTTGTATGTTTTTTGTATGTTTTTTTGAAATGTGATAAAAAATGTGAAATTACAGATATAACCTGAAAATTTACAAGTTGGGTGTAACATTTAATTTTAAAATTATTTTAAGTTTTATTCCGGCGCCCTGGCTGCTGAAATATTACCGTATTTTTCTATGCCAAATGCAATTTTCCCAGCAAAATTCCCATCTTGTGAGCTAGTTATCAATCTTACTGTACATTGTAAACTATACAGCCTACACTGTAAAAAATGGTAAATTTACAGGATTCTATCGTTTTTTTTCAGCATACACTGTAAAAATCTGTAAATGTAAAGTTTTTACTTGTATTTTTTTTACAGATTTTTCATGTATTTGTGAAATACTGCAAAAACTTAAAATTACAGAAAAAGACTTCAAATTTACAAGAAAACCATGAAAAACGTGTTTATTTTGCTGTATTTTTCTGGCGCCACAGCTGCCAGAAGGTTACACAAGGCTAAACCAGAAGCCACTTATTGCCGTTGTAGCACTGGAGTGTTGCACGGGAAAGATAGGCTGTTGCCAGCGGAGACCTAAACAAATTAACAGCACACATTTCATTATTAATTATGACAAATGAGGAATGGAGAACAGCTTAGTCTGTGGTTAGGACTGCGACAACTTATCTCGCATATTCAGCCTTTTGCATTTGACTAATGCGTTTCACACATTTTAGTGACAGGAAACCCTTTCATCTGTGAGATATTGGATGAGTGTCTAAATTTGTGTCCTATTGGTAACCTTTGACAGTAGTAGGTCATTGTTTGTTAAAACTCTGGTGTACAGTGGGGAATCCCATAATGCACTGGGCAACTGTGTGCCACAGTTTATATGAAACAAATCAATAAAAGCTGGTTTAGCCAATTTTTAAAGTGGCCAATGCAAACCAAGACATTCTGATCCTACATGGCAGAAGCGTGAGTGTGTTTGGAGTGATCAATGTAGCATCTGCGTATTCATATCTATGAATATAACAAGATGACCATCTGTTTCAAGCCTGTTTCAAGTGTTCTTAAACCATCAAAACAGATCAGTTTGAAAAGCTACGCCAAGATTTGTTTATATTTCACCCACAAACACAACAAATGTATAACCGGTTCCATTGTGCAGATTCATTATGACTGTATGTCTCCTACATCTCAGTCTTAAGCATAAGAATCCCACATGGTCGATGTCTATCTAGACTCTCAGCACATAGAGAGCGGCTCATTCATTGTCAACTGCCCTACTAACGGTATAATCTATTTTTGTTATGTACCGGTCCTGACAGCTTTTTTTTTTTTAAGCCAGATCTGATTTATGGTTCTCTATAGTTTAGTGTGTTTTGTATTTTTCCTCCGGTGGCCAATATATGGCACGCACACACACACACAGCACACCCAAGCATACACATATTTCAATCCCCACAGAGTCTGAGAGTGTCTGTCTCATCTCTTTAAATCACCAGGCCCACCCTCATAACAAACCCCCCTTCCGTCCATCCACACACACACACAAAATGGGAAGCTTGAAAAGTGCATAGGTAGAAATCCCCAAACTAAAATACGCAAAAAAACAACATTTTAATGCTTGTTGAACGAGTTTGTCCTATCTGTTACAAAAAAAAAATACAGACAATAAAAAAATTAAGAGACCATTCCAAATTTTCAATTAATCAGCATTTCTAGATGTATTGTGGTGTGTACATAGTCATACAGCAGCAATGTGAAGGACTGACAGAATGACAAGACACATGAAAACTGTGATAAAAATCCAGGTTATCACATAAAACATCATTTTTGAACCTTTCTAATACATGTACAGATATTACTGTTGTATTGCTTAAAAGTGAATATGAACTGTATTTGAGGAGTATTTGAGTTATCTTTTCTGTTATTTTGACCTGTTTCTCCAGTTTTCATTTTCTGCAGATAAATGCAAAAAGAAACAATCTTTTTATTTGACATTTGGTAATAATATTGTTAGTAGTTCATAGAATGAAACAAAAATGATCATTATACCTAATCGCATATACATATAAATGAAAAACTCAAAAAAGTGCTATATAGCACTAAAAGTGGTTCTTGGCTCGTAATCATATAGGTGAACCCCTTTTAGTGCTATATAGAACCATATTTTGGTGCTTCACTGGTTCTTTGGGATGACTGAGGTGCTATATAGAACCGCTGAAGAACCGGGGGCTTAACGGGTTCTTTAAATATAAAAAGTATAGCACCTCGGTCACCCCAAAGAACCTCTGAAAAACCTCTGAAGCACCAAGATATGGTGCTATATCACCAATTTCTTTAAGATGGGAATAGTATAGGAAAATATAATGCCATCTTAATAAAAGCATTCATTTCTATAGCCTTATTTACATTGCAAGTGCTTGTTTTTGAATATATGAAAAGTGACCGTTCCTTAAGTATTATTTAATATATTGCAATATTGTAATATATTAACAATGTAGGCTATTGTTCTATATAACTTTAAATATATAAAACATTATTTTTATACTTACAATTAACATACAGGAAAATATTGTCTACTGCCTGAAGCTGATGAGAACTTCATTTTACAAATAAATGAAATGTTACGAAATAAGATGTTGGTTGCTCATTTCTCTCCTCATCATCTTGTAAGGTTTTTCTTTTCTCCCTTTGTTGAAAAGGGCGGACTCTGACTCTGAGCTGATATACAAATAATATGTTTACATGTCGATTAATGTTGGAGTCTGTCGAGAAGAGCAAAGAAAACGCTATCTGCTAACCATTATCGGTCTCTGGCTTTGTCAACAATTCCACCGCAAGATGAGGCTTCACTCGTTTTCCATGAGCGGCTGCGCTTTCACTGCCCTCTTATGGTCATTACAGGAACTACATTCAAGCGTCAGATTGTTTTCTTATATCCAAGACCCAATTTACCATTAACCACTTATGGCTCTCCCTTAATGCATCACACACCACCTACTGATGTAGTTTGGATAACTGTATAGCAGTCTGCAGTGCTGCAATGCACCTCGGTTGTATTTATGCTTGGCTTTGCTAAACAATCAGCTCAAGATGCATGAGTTTACTGAGTGTAAATGGAGCTCGGGTAGCCTTTTTTTCTCATGGGGTAAAACTGTGCAAGCTGGTCTTAGATCAAGGTCAATGGGCAATTGCTATTTAGAGCCTGTGATGCATAGCAGAATTGCCGTGAAAGAAATTAGCAAAGGAGCAGGAAATTCAATTTGTTAGGCTACCTCTGTAGCACCACAGTAGCAAGACTTCTAGGTTGATGTTGTCTAGATTCATTTTATTCAGGTTTATAAATCACTTAAGCAAATCTACTGTATGTTTTGAATTGCCGTTACTGGTCTTGTTTTTATCTTGCAACATTCGTAATAGTAGTTCATGTCTTTAAAGAGAGATTCGGAACAGCATCACTCCTGTTACAGTAAGTGTTAATGACTGAATGTAGGTTCAGAGGAAAGCAATTAAAATCTCATCCGCTTCAGTTATTCTTAAGAATGCTTGCATTTAATCACAGCGTTTATGTACAGAATTCCTTTGTATTGTTCTTTGTGGTTGATGACCTTTTCATTACACTTTGCATTACCGTAACTTCATCGCGACCCATGATCCACCAGTTCAGGTCTAATCAGGTCTTTGGGACAGATAGGAGAAGACAGAGCATGTTTTTTGGTCAGCATGCGAGCTGCTGGTGGTCTAGTCAAAGCGGCTCTTTGTCCTCCCTGCCGACCTCACTAACAGTTCCCCACCACCCACAAACTGCAGAGCAGCTCCAATTCCACAATTAACTGCCACGGGAGGCATGGAAAGACAATAATTTAAACCCTGCTGGCATGTCCCCCGTTGGCCCTGCAGTCACCACACGTTTACCACATGGTGGAAAGAGAGCATGCCGAGAGCATGCCTCCCTCAACATCCACCGATGGTCCTGGGGGATCAACCACCCTACTGCCACATTCTGTCTAATTACCCTCTGCCCCCTGTGGTAATGCCCAGGCTACCCATTGGCACCCTCTCATTTACCCCGGTTTGTCTCGACCCCCTGTGGTAGGCTCAGTCAAAGATTTTTCATTTGTTGTGTGATGTCACACTGTTTTGGTCAAAGTGAAATGCGCTTTTTAACATTATATAGATATAGTAGGTATTCATCAATTCATTTTAAATGATTAAACCTCCATAACAAAGGAAATGAGTATTTTTGTGTGACCCCATACAAATGGGGTTTGTAAGAATTGTTTCTAGTATTTATAATTTCTTTAAGCTCTGTGGTAAGTCTCTTGTGACACACCATATATCTCATAATAAGCCTCCCCGCCATTTCCATGGGCAGCTAAATAAATCAGGGCCGTTGTTCTCCCCAGGAGAACCCCTAACAACCCCGATGCTGCCTATCTGAGCCACAACCGCCCAATTAGCCGCACTGGGTTGGTGATGATCCGATGGTCCCAGTTGGCCGTATGACATTGAGGTCATAGGCAGCAACGATAGAAATGCTTACCTAACAGTTAAGAGTCTCTAGTTTAACTTTTGTTATGTGTTAAGAAAATATTCAATCAGTTTGAGAAGCTGTTTGCTATAAATGACACAGATTTAGAAAATTAACTTTGAATTCTTGATTCTGATTAGTTGACAGGTTCCAAGGTTTATGTGCAGATTGATAGATTTTCTATAATTGCACAGCTACGATGTTCCAGGTTTGTTGACAGCATTACAGTTGAAGATCAGCTGACTGTATTTTTACATTCATCAAATTATTATAAAAGTGGCTTGGGCTAAGATACTAGGATACTCAATTCAAGTACCAAGATATGTTTAAAAACGATTATGTTTTGGGTGATGTCCATCTTTAGACAATTGACATCTTCGCTTTTTATTCAATTATATAATGATGTATTAAAAACTTGTATTTGTGTTGCATAGTTCTATTTAAGCATGAACTGAAGCTCAGCTTTAAGAAAAATTGAATGAGGCAAGGCAAAAAATATGTGCAAAGTTGTACAAAGTTTGAGACATAGGAGAGTATTACTACATGGAGTTCCACTGCACATTTGTTTTTCCCTGATATGCTTTTGTTTGTTAGATTTTTTGCCAAATAAATGTTGTCTTGTCTATACCCCTCATATTGTCCTCACTTTATAGGTTTTATAGGTTTTTTCACAAATTCTAACTTGAAGGGGGGTTAAAATCGAATATTGTACAAATAAACCCCCTGGGACATCACTATAGTATCTTAAGTAAACCTGATTCATTCGTGTCTTGGCTAAGGTATGGTCAGACTCAATGCTGATGCTTGGTGTCATGATGTAGATGTTTTTTTCACCCCGTCTTGATTTAATAGATAAAGTGTGTTCGTGTGATTTTCTGGTGTGTGCTCCCAAGCCTGAAGACAGAATTGTAGTAATCCTTTTATGAAATGCTCAGATGGAAACAAATGACTTTTGCTCCCTCTGGGCTAATCTCCATCACCATGGCCAAATCATTAAAGATTGGGTGAGTGGGATGGATGATGAGGGAGACAAACATTTGAAGGTCAAATCTGTAGCCTATGTGTATAATACATGCTTAAAACAGATGTGTAAAACAGCCGGGGGTAGCAGCAGAAAGTATGTAAAGTCTATTTAAAGCTGAAGTGTGTTAACTTTTAAATGTTAAAATTTGTTTTACTAGTAAACATTTCTCAGACAAAGGGTTATTTTCTCTAAAGCCAGCCCAATATAATTGATATATTTAGTGATGCTAGTGGTACATAAATTACTTGTGTCAGTAAAAATATTATATATATATGTTATTATATAATATAAGCATTCTTTCTTGATGTAATGAAGCAGTGAAGAATTTCTTTTCACACTTTTCTTTAATGTGTGTGTGTTTATGTGACTTAGCATGAATAATTTCAACCCCAGAAATCTCACAAAAGTAGTGTTAATATTATGGTCACCAAACACGCATAAACATTTATTTTCAGCTTTTCCTTAATTAGCGGCTAACATTTGAGCACGGGCTGTACAGATGCGATATCATAGATCACTAACAGCACACAAGACTTATGTAAAGAATACATTTAGATATTATCTGAGCAAGATTCGAGAGGATAAAAGAGGGGCAGGGTGTTTTAATCTATTGCTAATCTAATTCTGTTGTGCTACGGATGAACACAATGCCTTATATTTCAGTTAGCTTTAGGAAAATAAGCAACAAAAAAACCCCAGGATCATCTGTGAGGATTAACTGTGGTGCAATTAGTAAAATTAATGTTTTGCTAATTTAATAGTCCTCAGAAATCAAAGGTGTGTGGCGGGGGATTTTTACACATGATGCCTGTATAGCTGAGTTTAGCATAAGAAGAGATAGGCCCACTCGATAGGCTTGATGTGATAACATTTAACATTATTTAATTTAAGTGAATAATAAATATGAATAAAAATATAATTTAATATGAACAAATAAATTTGATTACATTAGTTTACATTTTGAGGGTCTTAAATGGACTTAAAAACAACTATTAAGATTTACTTAATTTTTTGTGCTA
Organism: Triplophysa rosa; assembly: GCF_024868665.1. Classification (NCBI taxonomy): domain Eukaryota; kingdom Metazoa; phylum Chordata; class Actinopteri; order Cypriniformes; family Nemacheilidae; genus Triplophysa; species Triplophysa rosa. The sequence goes on along the minus strand of NC_079893.1, from coordinate 8,244,578 downwards.
TTAAAGTAAAATTTACTTTAAGAAACTGTATGCTAAAACTTGCGCAAATTAACACAAATAATAGGTAAATCCATTTTTTATTACCTTATTTATACTTGTGTACTTTAGGAACAATTTGTTTTTAAATCTTTTTAAATAATCTTACTTGGATTTCAATCTCAAATCAGTAAGTGTTGCATAAATATTTATTTATTTTCATTGTAAAATGCAGTACCTAGGTGTTTTTAGTGTAATGTTTTTTTATTTACCTTAACAGTAATAAATAATCAAAGTCTTTGGTATGCTTCAATGTAGCGTAACCAGCATAAACATGTTTGTGTGTGATGCCAAAAATATGTCATGGTAATTTATAGTTGTTTTACATTTCATCAAACTGGTAATTTGTTGAATTTGTACAATGTCATTTGCATGTTTTTGACCAAGTGACAGTTGTGTTTAGGGATGAGGTTAGGGGCGGATCTTCATGTTTGTTTCTTTCCCAATAATTTGAAGTTCTTGTATGATTTTCCCTGTGAGATCAGGTTGGTGCATCAGCAGTAGGCCTATTAGACCTGAATTTTGTAATAATTTTGACAGATGTTAAACTCCAGTTGTAAACATATAGGTGAAGAAAAATTTTCTGTATGTGTGCATGAGTGTGTCACCATCAGACTGCTCCTCAGCCTGACTTGGCTCTGAGTCAAGCGTAGCGGCCATGAGACAGGTCTTCTCATCTGGGTAAGTGCTGTGGGGCAGAGCTCTGTGTGTGTGTGCGTGTGCGTGTGTGTGTGTGCGTGTGTGTGCATGTGTGCACGTGTGTGTGTGGGAAGGGTAAACCCTACGGTATGGGGACAACATGTCCCCACAAAGATGGCAATATCCAAAACCCTTGTCCTTGTGGGGACATGTTTTTGTCCCCATGAGGAAACAAGCTTATAAATCATACAGAATTAACTTTTGTGAAAATCTAAAAGAGCAGACAGTTGTGTGTGATTGTTAGGGTTAGGGGTAGGGAATATGATATACAGTTTGTACAGTATAAAAACCATTGCGTCTCTGGAATGTCCCCATAAAACATGGAAACCCAACATGTGTGTGCGCGCGCGCGCGTGTGTGTATGTGTGTGCGTTCATGTTTTTATATCCCAGTGGGGACCTAAACCTGAATGCACACCAACAGATGGGGACTCCGTGTCACCGTGGGGACCAAAATTGAGGTCCTCACGGGCAAAAAAGCTTATAAATTGTACAGAACGATAATTTTTAAAAATCTTAAAATGCAAAAAGTTTTCTACGATCTTTAGGTTTAGGGGTAGGGTTAGGGGTAGGGGATAAAATATACAGTTTGTAAAGTATAAAAAACATTACGCCTATGGACTGTCATGGAGATAATAAACCAGACATGTGTGCGTGCATGTGTGTGTGTGTGTGTGTGCGTGTGTTTGTGAATGCATCTCCAAAATTAACCAGACAGGATACACGGGTATGACAGCTCCAACCCAGCAGCCATGTCTGCGGAAAAAGTGTCTCAATCCACCAAAAGCACTGTGACCTGATGTGGGTTAGTCTTCTGCATCTAAGCCTGTTCATCTTACCAGTGACACTTGTGTGTGTTTTGTGGTCTGTGGTATGTCATCATGTCTTTGTGTGTGCATTTGAGATATGTGCAGTGTTTTGCTGGTGTCTTTCCAACTTACACTGCCAATAGCGAAGTATTGATTTAAACCCTATGACAAGAGCAATCTTCTTTCCTGTGTTGACGTCAGTCCTATTGAAACAAGAGTTAGGGCGAGACAGAGAAACACTCGTTCTTTGTAAAAGCCAATAGTCTTTATACAGCTCAGTCTGGCAACAATATGATTTGCTACATGCTGTTGCTTGTATGGGTGGCAGGTGGTCTTCTAATTCTAATTCTAGAGAGAATTTAAATGGACAGAATATGCACCTTCAAACAGATAAGACGTCAATATTTTTGGTCTTTGGCCATTAGAAAAAAACGAATATATGCTACTTATATATGATACTGAGAGGAAAAATAATCATTTTCAGTCATGTGCTCTTTAATAAACTTGCAAGTATTTGAGATTATAGTTTGTACACATACGAACTGGATGCACAAGCAATATTGAATGCACATGTGTGTGTCTTTAAATCCTTTTTCCATTCTCCTCCAAGTGAATCAGTCCTCTCCTCTAATGCATATTTGCATCAGGTCTCTCCAGGGACTGGACTCAGACTGATCCCAGGCTCAGCTGCCCTCTCTGGGCTTCATCTCTCAAGCAGGTGTCCTCGCTCGGTTGAGTCTGTTCTCATCAGCCTCTCATACACAGAGGAACCTGCCAGGTCTCAGGGGAAGACTCAGGAAACTCTGCTTGGAGGAGACTTTTTATTGTGTGTTGTGTACTGTAAGTTCTGGGAAGTCAAAAGGTAAGATAATTCTGCGTTTTACTAGGATGAACTATGTGTAACTGTCTGTTATAAGTACTGTAGGGACAGTATATTTCCAGTGCAAAAAACAAGAACATTCAATAGTGTAATTTCTATTTTCAAAAACATGAAATGGTTGGATATGGTTAAACATGGGACCAGTTGTATAAACATAGCAATTCATTTAAAAAGACTACCTTAAAAAGTCAGAGAAAACCTGTTGCACAAAACAAGCCTGCACTGCTTTTTAGGAAATTTCATTTGCACTGCATTGTAAGAAAATATGTTGTACCATAGTACAACTTAAAATAAAATGTCTGCATGTTCAAGGAATACAATGCTTCCAAATTGACTTTAATGAACTGTTTTCAATGCAAACATTTAAAAAGGGTTAAGACCCCAATAACATAGTTAATGATTTGTTAATGTAATGGTTTGAAGAAGGTACATCATCATCCCACACTATACATCAGTTTACCCCCATTTTTCTACAAAGGGATGCCAAGGGTTATACTGCGTTAGTCTTAAATTTGACCAACTTACGTTTTTTGGGAACAAAGATAGTCCATTATAAAATCGATTTATGCACCATGCAGTTCATTTTTGTTTTATGGACTGCAATGGGAGAAAGTTGGTCAATACTTTAGGTCATGAGATCATCAGTGATTACTTTCTTTTGTTGTATTATAATGATTAGTACAAAAATAGTTTATTCAAGTGTAGTTTAGTTAAACATAAGAATATACTTGTATATATCAGTACTCTTGTAGTCAATTATTATTGTAATATATCTCAATTAAAAGAATAAGTATTCTCACTACTAGTTTACTGAAAGTATTCTTCAAAGTGTACTTTTATAAATAAAAAAATGTGCTACAAGTTTTTAACTAAAAAAAGCTATAAGCATACTTATAAATTCACTTGTTGTATAGTTGCAGTACAAAACGAAAAGCATAGTTGTAAATTAGTTGTGAGTTCAAAGTTTACTGTTACACTTAAAGTATACTTAAAAGTATACTTTTATCAACTAAAAATATTAATATCACCTTAACTGAAAATAACTTAAAATTAATCAATGTGATAAGTAGTATTAAAGTGACAAGTGTACTGCTACATTAATTTTGGTATACTTACTACATAAAGTATACCTAAAAATGTACATGAACTTACATTTCGTAATATACTTGATGTATACTTATTTTTGTAAAAGGAAAGTACTTCATTTCTGTATAAAATCCAATCATTACATTCATGTTGAACTGTGTACAGACAGACACTGTTCTCTAAAGCATCTATGAGAGAGGGAAATTTTTCTGCTCCAGTCGGTCCACAAGTTCACTTGCAGTGAAATGTTTTCTAGTTCTTTGAACGGCCTGTAATGACAAGGGTTGTCCTATGTTTTAGGTGGTGTTAGGGATGCTGGAGTGTTCTAGAAAGGCTACCACTAGTTTTATTTATGTTGTGGTGAACCACTTTTGCCCATTAAACTACACGGTCATCACACTGCTGTTGGCATTAGCCAGATAGCATATCTCCAACCTTAACTTCATCATCATGTGTGAGTGTTTATTAGTGTATCTCACATATGTCAGTGTTTGCCTAAGAAGCGTTCACCAGTTTACTTAATAGCTTCATTCCAAAACCCATTAAAATCACCTTCTATTGCAGCAATGTACCTGAAATGGTACCTCATAAGGGACTGAGGTAAAATGCGCTTCAAGGGGCTGTGACTTCAATAATGGTCGTTCATGTGTAGAACAGATAAAGGAGTCGATTCTAATAGTCTCACATTTGCTTGTCACAAATCTGACATTACGAAAGACAAACAATGTTAATACTCTTAAAAATATGATGAATAAAATAGAATTATTTACAAGCAAGTGTTAAATGCATGTTTAAATGTAACATTGACTATTGAATTCATATTTCATCGTAAGACTCTAGGATTGGTTTATCCAAAGGAAGACACCTGAAATGTTACTGTATAAATGTCATCTGGTTGGGCTAATATTTCATGTGTGAATTTGAAATGCCGTGTTTTTTTCCAGAGATTCCAGAGAACGCTGAGCTCGAGTGAGAGAACTGAAAGTGGCATTATTTTTTCAGCCCAGGTTTATTCATGTCGATCTAAAAGTTTCAACTTGTAATGGTTTACTTCCCCTACAGATCTCATTTGCTTGTCTGAATTCATCCATGTTGCGCAATTTACATACTTGCCTTGTTTTTATTCGACAAGATCTCTTTGAGACAGATTTTCATAAACCTGCCACCGCGGTGGCTAATCTCCTTTGTTGTGAAAGCTAATGAGATAAAGCGTACAGGCCGGCGAACTTCCCCACACAGTTTGTTCCTCGCATGTTCCCCTTTAACCTCCAATCTCACGCATGCTCCTCACGAGCACGGCCGTAAGTCTTCCTTTCAGGCATTTCCCTGTCATGCTGCTGTGGCAACCGTATCCAGGGACAGCACTGTTGCTTGGACCTCTTCTGAGGCACCAGTGCCAAACGCTGACAGCGTCCAGGAATACACACTTATATGCTCGGGGTGTCCAAGAGCCCATCTGGCCTGATGTATGGCAATACACAAGGATGACTAAAGCTCTATCTGTGACTCATGCTAAGACTCGGAAAATATACAAGTATTTTCAACCATGAAATGGACATCGAATATTTCCATTTTGATGAGGAATTGTTGAATACTTCCTTTTTATGAATAAGATGGGACGTTTAAAAGCCATAACCTTCCCGTAACGTGCACAAGACGTTGTTTCTTTATAGTCAAACGCATTTTTTGCGGACAGTATGACCTTTATAAAAATAAACATGATTGAAGGCTCTTGAGAGATTCTTTACCAGCAGTAAGTGTGAGCAAGATCCATGTGCATTCAGTCTCTCTCTCTGCATGGTATAATGCAACCTTGTCTCTGGTGTCATGCTTCCATATTCATTTCATTTAGGCTGTGGGTCAGATGGCTTTAATTTCTCTGACTGCACTCCGGCTGGCCGAAACACTGATGCAATAATGTGGCAACAATAGAAAGCTGTTCATGCTGCGGGGAGCTGTGCTGGACAGGCTCTGTTTTGGCTTCCCATTATTCTAAGTTTGATTTGTTTGTTAGGTTTGCATCCACAATACACCATTGTAGTTCAGTCATTTGAACTCAACATGTTCGATTGTTTGCAAATGCCCCAAACATCAGCTAGATGTTATAAAAGAGTCTTGTATAATCTATAAGGTGTTTGTTTTGTGCTCATACCTTGGATGTGCTATTCACACAAATGATCAACTTCATAGCCTACTGAACAATCTTACAATTAACACGCTTGTGCTTTTTGCAGATGTTTCTGTATCCTTAAAGATAATGCATTTGATGCGTTAATGCAAACATGGATCTGGATAATTGGCCTCAAATGCTGACGTGATGTTATGAAAGATTTTATTTCACGACACATCAAACATTTAAAAACCTTATTCTTCAGGTAAATGCATTTTACATTCATTGAATTGTTACGCAAGATAACATCTGAACATCATGCGTTATAAACTGCTGTTGAGGCATATCATTGTACGTGTGTTATACAATTTTGTGCTAGGTAATCTCATAAGCTGTTAGAAAGGTCTAACCTGTTCCTTATTTGTTTTCTATATCCATACGCTCATATGGCAGGACACACACACATAAACTGAGGCAACAGCACTGTAACAATACTGTCGGAGCTGACCTAAGCTAACCTTCAACTGTGAGCACTCCAACCAAAGAAACCACACTGCCACCTGCTGGACTCCTCAGGTAAAGTCAGCATCTGCATAGCACCTACTGTACATGGACACTTATTATTTTATTATTAATGCATGTCATATACAACAATGACAATGTACTGTATAACAAATGGAGGTAACAATGTCCCACATGATGTTATCTTGTATCTTTTTGTGTACTGTACTATGCATACAAGATCATTTAAGACACTTCATCTAATATTAAGAAGGTTTTGGCTGCGTATTTATCATCAGTCCAAGCACAAAAAGATCAAACTATCAGTTTTTGCCGTTTGCCACATGAGGCCCTGTTTCCATTGAATTTAATGAGTACAACCCGTCTAAAAGACAAACACACAGCTTGTTAATGATGCACACTGTGGGCAAACCCACCTCCTACTGACCCACTTAGTGTATCCAAACAGACAAAATCATCAACAACTTATTTTTAGAGTTATTATTTATGTATCTCTCATTTTGTCTTAATGTTTTCTCATTTTATTTGTTTCCCTTTTTCATTTGGGCATTTTATTTTGTGCGGTCAGTAGCTGAAACATGAGATTCCTTGTAGATTTCCAGGATCATTAACGCCCACTCCTGTCATTATGATTTGCAGCGATCTGATTGGTCGATTCTGCTCATCAGTCACTGAGCCTGCTTCGGGGAAGGAATAAAAGCAGGTGAAATCTCCTTGGCTCTTTTTAATAGAACATTGGAAGGCTTGAGCATGTTGTAATTGTGTTTCGTGTAATGAGATGGATGGGGTGAATGAATGCTGCGAACACTGAATGAATGAATAGAAGGAGAGAAAGAGAGATTAATAGCTTATTGGATAGACAGGTGTGCTGTTCTTGGAGGAAGATGACAAACCCAACAACGTTACACTGTCCCGAATAGACTTCAGACTGGAGGTTGTGCCAATTTGTGTCCTTTTTTGCAGCTTCCTACACACACACACACACACAAATCATCTCAGCAATACACATTTGTTCCCACCCGTGACGTGAGGTGAGATTACATGGTCTGTGGGCATTCAAAAGGCTTTTCTACCAAGAACCTATGGCAGTGCTTCTGGGTCAATTTATTCTGGGAGTTTGATGTCCCGTGGGCAGCCCAACGTTCTAATGACCAGCCACACAGGAAAATATGATCAAGTGTTGGGGATGGAAAAGAGAGAGAGAGAGAGGAAGATCAGTCCTAATTAAAACCGACTTGTTTAAAAACCAAAGCTTTCAGACGTGTTAAAGTGTTTAATGAGCTGGAGGAAAACTGCCCACATCTAATGACTAATGATGCCCCTTTTCACACGATGCAGGAAAACACTGACATCTTACCTGACATCATATTTTTATCGCTCTTCCTCCGTCACCCCTCAGAAGATCACTCACTCAGAATCTCTCTCTCACACATAAAGACAAACACAGTAATGATGATAAATTGTAGACAACATTTTTATTAAGGCTCATACCTCCACTAGTTTAGAGAAAATGTCAGACTTTTTACACTTCTTGAAAAAAAACCCAAGTGCTGCATGCTTATGCAAAGCTCGCCACCGCAATGCCAGTGTGTTGTAGGTGTTTTACATTCTCCAAAGTGTTTTGTGTGCATTACTAGAGTGTTCCAGGTGGTTTTTGGTGATTGCCAAGTGAAAAAAACACAGATCTTTGAAATTATGGTCCATAGATATGGATTGGGGTCTATGGTATTAGCCTTTGCCTAATTTATTATTTCTTGAGGCAAAAACAGGCATGTTAATTGAGAATGTAAGAAAAAGAACTGCACCTAGATCTTTAAAAAGCCATTTCAGAAGTAATTTATGCACATGCAAGATAAGCAAAAAGACGAGTATTTTGGTATTATATGTTGTAGGATGATGCTGCGGTCACACTAGACCTTTAAAATGCGAAGTTTCTATGCAGAGTCCTGCGTAAATGTGCAGAAGCCAGAACAAAATGTTGATAAAAGATTAACATTTAAACATCATACAAAATTAATTGAAAGATTCTGGCATATTTGCACTGTTATTGTTGTTTTGTTATTTTAAAGGAGCTATGTGGAGATTTTAGCGGCATCTAGGGGTGAGGTTGCGAATTGCAACCAATGGCTAACTCCATTGCATCCTTCTCTTACAAAGCACTACAGTGGCTGACACAGGACGAACATGTCATCACGTTTTCACTTCTTTGTTGAAGGAGATAACACATTTACGACATGCGCACTGTAGAGCAGTTTGTTCGTTTGGGGATACTGTGGAAACAACATAGTGAATTCCATGTAAAGGAACCCGCGGTGTACGTAGGTAGAAATAGCTCATTCTAAGGTAATAAAAACAATGCTTCAATAGGTCTTTATACACCTCTGAAGATATATAGTTATGTTTATTATATTGCATTTCTGTCAATCGATCCTCCCAAATATTACACATAGCACCTTTAAAGCTGTATTGTGCAAAATTGAATTTTGCAATATTTTTATTATTATTAGCATTTCCTCCAATATAAAAGTTCACGCTGTGGCGTATCGATCTTCTACAGTATTTGTCACACATTGTCACGTGCTAAAAATTCACAATTCAGAGTTCACCAAACGTGACCTTTGGAACTAACATATCTGATCTACCAAGTCAATGGAAAGAAAAGTCTAGTATTATCACAGCATATTACTTTTAAGTGTGTGTGAGTTTTTCTTATTATGCAGAATGGTCCACATTACAGTTCCATTGTAGCATAAAGTTTAATGACTAATGAGGCTTATACAATCTGTTACTCAATAACTGTAATTTTCTATAACTTTACATCAAACTCTGGTGACCTTGCATTAAACTAAACAAAACAAACATTTAATCATTAAATGTTTAATTTAATTGAATGTGTTTTATTAAATGCAGCCTTTAGTCAAGGAATGAATCAATATGTATGTCAAATTGAAACAAATAGCCTAATAAACTAATGCAAACTAATACATTAACCGCTAATCCAGTTTAATGCACATAGATGGTGATATTTTTCAAAGCGGTAGTGTTTTGAAAACAAATGGAAGTATAATCATGCAAATGGAGTCAACATTTTTTGTGAAAAAACATTAAGGTGAATAATGAGAAACATTCAAGAGGATGAAGAATTTAAATTGCCATTAAAAATACAATTACCCAAAAAGGACAGTATTGTTTTAGAAAAAAGATTGTATATTCAGTGTGGGGGGATAAGGCCATCATCAACTCTGAAATAAATCTAAGCATACATTCAGATTTAGTGCACATTTGTACCGGATCTAGGTACCTTGCATGATTAAACTCTCTCTTCCTCTCTCCACTCACTGAGTGAAACTTTCCATCGGCTCCGTGTGGTTCCCCTCTTCAAACTGGCCTTCCACCAATAATAAACTAAACGGCAGAAGAATGTGGGAGCATTTCCTCTGGATCTCTGAGCAATGCTTATGGAGCACAGGTCAGACCAAATGGGACTTGTGTGTTCTTCATGAATGGGTCATTCTTTATTCCGCGTCATGTGACTAATGATGCTGTTACGTGATAGCGGAACTCTCATGGGCTTATATGGTCATATTTCCGCTCTGGCTGAGCATGTGTGGGTGTGTTTGAGCATATTCTAATAAAGATGACAGGCCCTCCTGTGCTACACACACACGCACAATTTGTCTACCACCTGGAACATTAAACACTGTAAAAGTATATTCATGGCTTAACCCCGCATTGTTTATCCAGCTGAGAAGGCGAATATTTCAACAGTTTTTTATTTTAGTGTATGATTTGAGTCTTGACATTTATTGCAAAGCTAAATTCAGATTATTTTTATTTAAGCAAATTGTTTTTTATTGTTGTGGCAAAAAAACGTTTTTTAGTATTAAACACAAACACAAAAGGATTTATTCTCAGAATGTCAAAACTGTTCCTTTATATTAAATGCAACTTGGGGCTTAAATATATCTGGCAGTCTTATTGGAATTATTTCACCTAAGTTTAGTTATTATTTTAAGTGAATATGACATATTTTTATTAATTTTATTAACAAAATATAATAACAATAATGCTTTGTAAAGTAATGTTTTCTAATGTGCTTTAGAAATATGTGTTATATTATAATACATAATATAAGTTATATTATTTATATTATTGTTTTTATTATTATTCAAATTAATAAGATGAATACAAATATTTCATATTTTTAATAATACCTAAATAATTCAATATTACTTGGCGGTTTTCCGTTCAGTCTGTAAGGGTTCCGGGTCATTTCCCTTTGAAACAACGGAAAGTGAGAGTGAGAGAAAAAGAGAGGGAGAGAGTGACTGTCAAGCAGCATATCTATATTAGGCAATGAATGGGCTACTCACACACTGAAATACATTATACCTTGTTTTCTTTCGAAGTTGTTCAAGAACAAGCAAGCTACTGTCAAAGAGTTTATTTACCATTTTGATATTATTATTATCATCATCATTATTATTGAATCAAAGTAAAATAAAGATATTTGTGTTATTTGTACTTACTGAAGAAACATATTAATTTTTTCTTTCAAGTGTTTGTTTAAGGATGCTTGAGCGATTGCAATAGCCACAGAAATGGGTGCCAATGCATTACTGCAATCTTACTTGGCTCTCAGATCCAAACCTTTACACAGCACTCTGTCTGCTTCTAATCAAAACCAACTGCAGAATGCTTTTCCCAGTGAACACGCTGTGATACACACACACATACTCAAAGGCGTGGAAAGAGAGCGTGTGTGTTTAAATGTCAGCGAAGGGAAATGTGGAGGAATGTGACATGGAAATTTTATTGGAAGAATCCAACTTTAGGAAACAACAGCGTAAAGGAGAAAAACCGAAGATAAAACGAAAAGAGATGGGAGAAGTTGTCCGTTTTCAGAAGCGTAGCGCGATAAAGATGGTTTGAACAGCCTGGTTTCTAAACAGACGTGTGAGAGATGGACGAGTAGAGAAGTGGAGTAAGAGAAACTGTGACTCAGAATGAGAGATGAACGAAAACAGTGATCTCTCCTGGCATGAGTGCTCAGCGTGAGTGAACGACCCCTAATGCCATCAAGATGACAACAGGCGACACAACAGAACTCTCTGAGTTTCAAGCTCCACACATTTCCTTCTCTTCCTACTCATTGCTTCTAAGATGAAAAAGCTCCAGTGGGAACTGACCGCGATCAGTGATCTGCCCAGAAGAAGACTCCCTCATCCATTTCTTGGAGTTCTTGCATCGGCTCTAATCCATGTAAGACAAACACAAATTGGTTGCAGGACCAATTTGGGATGGTAATTCTAACACTGACAGTTCCATAAAAAAGTGCTTAAGAACCAATTTAAAGTGCTGTCAAGCCGAATTCATGTTTTATTTTGTTGTTTGACTACTTACCTCTAATAGTACTGGAACTTTGATTTTCTTATTTCTCTTGGATGCAACAATTGTATTTATTGGACTTTGATTGCGCTGGACTATAGAAATGCTTTGACCCCTGGACACAAATGACCGCAATGTCCTGGCGGGCTGGACAACAGAGCTGTGTGAGAGGGTGAGCTCACCGCACAGTGGGGAGAGGGGGTAACTGGCCGCTCCATCACCACGGAGAGACAGTGCAAACACACTGACACACTTATAAGGCCGAGGGAAGAAGAGAAGAAGAAGTGGAGAAGCTTCCAGGTACGATTAGACTCACCATCAGCTTTCGTTTTTTCTTAAGCGTTTTTCGTGTCTTACTGTCATGTTAGTGTTTTGTATACAAATTAAGACATTTAATTACTTTGATAGGCACTACACATTTGCACCAGCTTATAACCACTCTCAGACATTACCAAACATACACAAAGTAAGTTAGAGAAGAAAGTCGCTAAGGAGTCTCTTTAAGACAAGATTAGCGTCTTTAATGAAAACAAACCAGGAAAACCGCGCTCTCCCGTCTCTCTCATGCTGGACCCAAAGACCAGATGTTCCACAGAGGGAGTGACTTCTGTCCAGATGTTATAAGAATGTCCTTCTTCTGAACACCAGCCACTAACCGCTAACTTCACTTAGTCGTCAAGGAGATCTATCTGGCGTAGGGGACTGTGAGAGCTCCTGCCATTTCACTGCACTGTGCGGTTTCCAAGCAGCCTTTTATTACTGCACTTCTTTCCATTTTGGAACTTTCCTTCTGGTGTAATTTGAAATAAAAGTCAGCGTACGGTGGCTAATCACTGAAGAATGGCTCAGTGCGAAATGTAGAGAGGTCTTACTGTACTTTTGAGTGGGTGGAGGGTCTGTTAAAAATCTTGGCTGACTCAACTTTTGGCGCGAGGGTCTGTTTTTAAGGATTCATTTCTGTAGCTGTGTTTGAAAGCACAGTCTTTTTGTACACGCTGTGGGAATTGTAAATAATCTTTACTGTAAGTTCAATAGCATTAATGATATAATGATGATGTCAAGACCCTTTGACTTTGGATGACCGATTGTTGGTTTGTGCTTCAAAACTGAAAATCAAATGTATTGAAATTATCAATCCGTTCAAATATATACTGTATAGTTGTTGAAAAGGTTATGTTAAGTGGTTAGACATTGGTTTATGCATTTCAGAGAACAGACTCTTCAGACTTAACTGGTTTAAAAGCACTTGAGATTCAATGTCAAGAGCACAGTTTTATTTTCTCTAGTTCTATCAAGTGTAAAGATCATGCTTAAAAGTGAAATTCTCTCTCTTTCTCTCCCTCTCTCCCCCTCTCTTACTACACTAGGACCAGTGTCTGGTTTTGTGCTTTACTTGGGTCATCGTAATAAGGTTCTATGGGCTAGCAAAGGAATTTGGCCATGCCTGTTGCCATACGTAAGTGGGACTGGGAGGACCCTGTGACCACACGCTCAGGACTAAAATACAGTTATGATGACCTGGACTTAGTCTGCTGCCGTGCCATCGTTGTGGGCCGAGAGAACCCTTTTAGGGGCCACAGTAGGATCAGGTGTGCCTCAATGCCAGAATGTGGCCGGACTTCAGTGTTCCTCCAGGTTGACGTGGAAGATAGTCTGAGAAGGATAAAGACAAAAGTACAAAATTTACAGGATAAAACTACATCAAACTTTGTGAAGGACCAATCATTGATGCCTAAGGGACATACTGGAGCCATAGCACATGAGACAGCAAGGCATGTGAGTGACCGAGATAGCAAGCTACCTTCAGACAGTGTGGCAGATCAAGATGAATTGCAACATTCTACTGTGCAAAATTCGCAAACTCATGATGAAGATCAAGACGATAAGGAGCTAAACAAGGATAAAGTGTCTGCTTCCCAAAAGCTGTCACTTTTGGAGCTTCCAACCGCAGTATTGGCCCAAATAGAGGAAGCGAGTGATTTATCAAATGCTTTGAAGACTAAGGGCAATATCTCCTTTAACAACTCTGTCAAAGTGGATTGTTCTGAACTAACTTCTACAAAAAATGAAACTTCTGTGGAATTGCTTGAAAACACAGAATCGATTGCGAAGGTCACTGCGGGTAGTCGAATGTTATTACCTGATCACACGAGTACCACAAACTCAAATATTGTGCAAGGACGGTGTTGTGAAACTTGTTCAACAAGTGGCAAAGTTAAATGCCCAAATACAAACTTTGCCACTGTGAATTTACCATCAACCCTTCAAGTGACTGATGAACACAGTTTAGATTGTAATAAAGAAACTTTAGAGCATAAGCATGATAAAATACAGGCCATACAAGATAGTGATACTCAAAAGGATCATGAGATGTTAAAGGATGGGGGCCTTAGTCAACCCGCTGGTGAAACGTCTCTCATGGAGTCACATGGAAAATGTGACACCACGGAAATGTGGCATGACTGCTCCTCAAAGCTCCACACCATTCATGAAGGGTCAGGAGATGATGCTTCGGCTCAGATTTTAGCAGAAATGCCAGAACATCAGACATGTATCGATTTGAGAAGCCATGGTAATGATGAGCATTTGACAGACCAGTCTGAAGGCCTAAAATCAAATCCAAATATGAATCCATCTAAAGATCCCGAGAGTTCCTTCGTCAAACTTCGTGCAAAAAAGGTAAGATTGTATGGTGTTAATATTCTGTTTGTGAGTAAACATAGGTAAAAAAGCAATGTTTTGATTGAGCCATACTAGCAGCATCTAATATAAAATGACGATAAATCTCCTTTTATTTTTTTACCCATCTAAAGTAACATAGACAAAAATGTGCTTTACTTACACAGTATACTGTATGAAGAAATGATTTTACCCACAAGAATGTTTTCATGTAATGTGTGATTTCCATGAAGGTCATGAATCAGTAGGGGGAATTCTGAAGGGGATTTCCACATAAATAGTCCATAAAAAGCGATTATGCACACTAATAAATTGAAATTTATAAAAATGGTCCAGTTTAATGCATCACAAGATTGCAGTCAGTTTTGTATTAAAACATTATATTCTGGAGTTTTTGCAACCTTTTTTTAAGTAAAGGATGTTAATGGAGAGAGAATGGGGAAATGGAATGATAATGCAGGTTGGATTCATGTCTTCATCTAACCACTAGGCTACTATGACTTGTGCCTGGTAGATGCTACACGGACAATAACATTCCACAGACTTGCATTGAATGAGAATCCTAAATCCCATTTAGGAGACTAATACCAAAGTAAATTGCAAATGGGACCTTTTCACTTGCAGACGGGACCTTTTAACTTCTGTGCATAGAATTGCACAGACTTGTGGTGGGGTGACCACCCAGAACTCCCTTAAATTAATGTGGTGAATTCTGTGTGTTTAAATACAACTCACATTTTCTTTAAAAAGTCTAATATCTTGTGCTTCAAGGCATGCTGACTTTTATTTAAGCCAGTCTCCAACAAACCAATACACACACACAAACAGATACACATTTGTATAAAGAGATATTGGTAATAGAATTCCAGCATGTTCCTTCGGTGGACACTTACCTTTCTTTCTGCTCCATGTTTGTGCTTGCTTGTATACACAAATCTGATAAAGGGCATTTATAAAGCGCCTTGCTTTTCAAACACCACATCTTAAATCACTATGCCAGCCACACCTTTGAAAGCTATGACATCACAACGGCTTACATCTCTGGCCATGGGCATCTGTGGAATGCTGTACAGTCCAAGAAAAAACGCCGTCATAAAACTAAAATGGCTGGGAAAGAGTTTGTGTGTGCGAAAATACATACCACCTCTGCAGGACAAATTGCTGTATGCTATATGTGAAAGGTGTTGTAAATATAGTCTGTTGTGGGTGTGCTTGTATGCATTTATATATTTTTACCTTTTTGTGTGTGTATGTGTTTGTGTGGGTGATTGACAGCGGCCCGCCTTGCCAGCCTCGGTCCCTTGAGTAGAGTCTCTCATAGCCCTTTCTGTTTATTCATCCTGCCCTATTCCACAAGACCCTGGAGGCGTCGTCCAAAACACAGTCATTATTTATATAGCAGGATCCATTAGGCAGGAATCAGCCCAAGCACAACACGCCATGCTGTGTAATTGTCATTTATTTGTGAGGCTGAAGTCCTGGGCTGGTGACTGGAGTTCTTGTGGGGATTTGTGTTTGTTGCAGAGCAGTAGAGTGAATGCAAGCCATTTAAGGGCCTGAGCGACTCTATTCTGCTGCTAATGGATACATGAGCTATTAGGAGTTGAAGGATTGAGTGAGGAATGGAAGTCGAAGAGTGTGGGAGAGTATGTTTGAAGGATGACACAATGGATTCTGCGTATCATCTCTAAGAATGAAGCATTTAAAGATGCAAAGAGTTGCTCACTTGACATCACAAAAGCGTTAATGATGGAGAAAATGAGACCAATGCTTAGGTCTTTGATGCTTTGATATCACTAAAGATTTCTCATATCATAGACATAATTGTTTTCTTGCTCTACCCTCAACTCCTGTAACTGCATACTAGATGCACACTTTAAATGTCGATTTTCCAGATTCTTCAGTATATTTGTGAGGTCATTTTTAATTCGGGGCTCACAAGTTTAGCCAAACCTGTACACACACACACACACACACACACATTGAATGTTCTGGATTGTGTCAGTCTGGGGATTTATCAGGGAGTTGAAGTATGAATCTGGGCTTCATGGTGGATTTGAGATTCTTGGAACTGCATAAGTGGCACTAACACAGCGACTGTTTTAAAAACCACACCCCACATTGAGCAACTGTCTGAGATCACCTTCTCTTGGGTTTGTGTGCGTGTATGAAGTTATGTTTGTGAAATTGTGCTTAAGGTTCAAAATGTTTTAATCCTACAATATGTGACAGAAATCTACACATTATTTCAATAAATAGTGTACATCAGCTGGGAAACCTGTCTCACCTTGAATAGCCATGCAGGTTGTCAAGCATCACCGCACAGCAATGTTGGTCCTCCAGACGAAGTACCAGATGAACCAAAATGAACCATCCTAGACTAGACATAGGCATTCATTTCCAACCTGATTGTTTCCAAAGAGCTGCTACGAAAAGCTGAAGAAAGGTATTGCTCAAGGCCAAATAAAGAGTATTCATCATGGAAATAATTATGAGCTGCATCATTTAATCATCATAATTATTGTACTTTTACTCAATATAATTATCCTTCTAAGGGTCAAAAGTAATCTTTAAACTCGGTGTGATGGAGTGACACAGTGTATATATCAGAAACAAATTTACAAACCGTCGCTGTCCTGTCCTTCTGAAACCTTGTATGTCCAAATTCACTGTTTTTCACTATCGTGAAAAACACTGCTCTTTTTAAATGATCACATACTGTGTTGCCAAAGTTGACAAGCACTTTTTAATACTTTTTATTGGTTAAATATTTGCTAAACCCAGTGACGAACCAAGGGTGACTAATAATGATGATTTGTAAAAAAAATCACAAAACAGACACAAGGTTTCAGAAGGACAGCAGTGAGTGCACATACGCATGTGTGATGTATGTTTGTTAAACAGATGTTGGGTATCTATGAAAACTACCAAGACTGAATTTACAGCACTGATGTAAAGCACATACATGTAATGGAATGGAGATTAAATCTGTAGCATGCGTCATTGGGTTTCATGGTGCCAACACACAGACTTCAACCCCTTAAGCGTTTCGTCAAACACAGGGCTCCATTATGGTTTAGGTGATAGATTAGAATGTGCTATGCTATGTCCTGGGCTGAAGAACGTTGGTAACAACATTGGCCCCCATTGACTTACATTATACTGTATATGCACAAAACCACTGAGACAATTCTCATATTATCATCTTGTTTTGTGTTCCACAGAAGAGAGTCTTAAATATAGGGTTTAAATGACATGATGGTGAACAAATGATGACAATGTTTATTGTTTGGTGAAATTAGCCTTTAAAAGCATCCTATCCATGTTAATGTGCAGTGCCAACTATGTCACTGTGAGTTTGAGCCAGGACTTCCTGTTTAACCAACAGTACACAAACACACCAATTGGCATATGACATGAAAGTGTGATTTAAGCGCAAACTGGTCTGTATGCTTTTTACTCTCACTGTACACTCTGAAAATTCCAGGCTGGCTCGGTAACATATGTACAAAACCAACCAACTGTTGGGTTATGAATTAATCTATGCTGGGTCGTTACCCAACCATGGGTTGAAATATTGGTTCATTTTTAACCGAAAGCTTGTTTAGTCCATATTTTATCTCAAATATATATTTAAAATATTTGCAATGTGTATGTAAAATGCAAACACAACTACTTTTGAACGGACAAAGATGCTTTTTGTGTCTTGATGGTGCAGCTAGCATGTCAGCAGGGGCAAACTAGCCAAACCTTGACCTCTTGTGTCAGACCAAGTGTCCTGTAGGCCAGATGTTCAGTATCCTGCTTACAAAAATGTAGAAAAATCCCAGTCTGTGCTTCTCTCCTTATCAACAAAGGCAAAAAGCCTTTTTCAAGAGCTGGAGGTTTGCATTGTGCGTGTTTCCAAACTGCCGGTGTTTGGATGTAGTGTTATTTTTGTGCTGCATGTGAAAGGTTAGATGCATTTCAACACATTCTGTTTCCCTTGAGCTGACTAAGCTAAAAGAGAAAATTGCTTCATCTATGTTTTAAACTCTGTGAAAAGGGTCAAATTTCCCGCTAGGCTCTTGTACGCGAAGCATCTGATGCCCCTTAGTCTTCAGTTCCCCTGCCTTTTGTTTTAAATTGCAGCAATTCACAATAAATTATTCAAGTGGGAACTCAAACCTGGGCAGAGAGTTCAGATGTCTCTTGTGTTGTGAAATGCTTTATAAACCACCAACCACCAAAACAAGATTAGAAATGTGTGCCAGCAACACGGGGCATGAAGTTGACACAACATGTATAAAGGAAGGACTTAAAGTGCATTCTTCAAACTGTAGTGCTCCCTTTTAAATACTGTATGACCTTGATCGTGTGTGTGTGTGTGTGTGTGTGTGTGTGCGTGCGTGCGTGCGTGCGTGCGTGCGTGCGTGCGTGCGTGCGTGCGTGCGTGCGTGTGTGTGTATGTGTCTACTAAACGATCCTTTGGAGACAAATTTGTCCTTAGAGCTGAGATAAATCTGACAAAATTGTCATTTGGGTTTTCTGTTAGAATTATACTATTATTATCCTTATACTTTATGAAAACCATAGAAATACAGTATTGTATCTTTCTATTTGTACAGATAGTTAATCTGAGTATAAATACAATTTTAAATGTATATTAATATTGCACAGAAGTGATTGCAAAGTTGAAGTGAGGTAATGCGGAAAGAATTAATTTGTGTGTCCTTGAACATTGCAGCTCTCAGACTGCCCTTATTCAATAATATCCTAAACATAAATTGGGAATGAAAAGTTGAAGCCGTCTTCCCATGCCTTCCCATAATGCACTCTATGATCTAAATAGGTCTAAATACCTAGCAAAATACTTCACGTACTTTAGTAAATGAGTTGTCTGATGGTTTCATGTTTGTACAAAATTAACTTTTCTTATACTTCTTTCTTTGCTGATTCTTAGTCAAAATAGGTCACATGCACTCATTTTTTATTGAATCAGTGTACCATTGACTACATTTAGTATTTTAATGGTCAATTCATACTAACTGCTGCATCTAATATAGAGTATTTTGTTGTAACAAAACAAAGCACTTGCAAGTTTACCAATGGTTTATGCTTTGCATTTACCTTTGCAGTGCCTTTTAGCAGATGATTTGATCCAAATTGATTTACAAATAAGGCGTGCAAGAACATAAGCAATTAATCTAAGGAGACAGCAGATTTGAGTTACAATGACAGTAAGTTCCATCATTGTGGAAAAAAGTACATGTAGGGTAGGGCACAGATGAAGATGAAACAGTTAAGCAAATACTGCAGTGATTTAAGGTTCAAGTTTTAAGTGCATGTGAGTCAGTTGTGACTCAAGCTGGGCTGGGTTATGGATTAAGATGGTGGGCTCAGTGCCGGTGGGTCACTAAGTACCAGGGGCTTCTAATGCTTGGGACTGAGAATCCAAAAGGAATTTATAAAAATGCTGCGTAAAAACTGTCCTGAATCTGATTTTACGATAATTTCTCAAAGTGCGTACGTGTGATTAATCAAACAAACATATGTACAGAAAACGTGTGTACACCTCTTTTTCAGATGAAAAATCTATAAATTGCAAATTATCTTGAAAACGTGCGCTATGCACTTTTACACGTCAAAGACCGTTTTTATAAAAATGAACGTCGTCGTGGATTTTTGCGTATGCATACTCTACGATCAAATCGTTTAATATAAGAGGCCCAGAACTTTCAACGAAAAATAATTGTAATTATAATTTTTGTCATAATCGAGCAAGCCTTATCCTATCGGCATATTTTTGGTAACAACATCCTAAACAAAATTGCATGAAGAGAGTTGACAAATTCATAATACTAATTGTTTTCCCCTCTATATAATTCTGCTTTATCCATATGCAGTATTACACATTTAGCCCCTGTTCACAGACAAGGCTTAAAACTAGTCCCAGACTAAAATGAAATTTTGAGCTACTTCACTGAAAGTAACTTGCCCTGATATATCTTAAAATATGTCAGAGCCATTGTTTTTTCTCAAGATGCACATCAGTAATGGTTTTTTCTAAGACATTTTAATAAAAGTGACTTAAATAGCCTAAATTAACTAAAGCACAGTCCTGGCTTAGGCTAAAGGGCTCAGCATAGTCCATGCGAATTGCACTTTTGTTCTGCCTTTTGGGGTAAAACGAAGCTCGAAAACGTTGAGAGACGGTATAGTGTTTTCGAACAATCCAACACCCCTTTGTTTCTGGAGGCGGGGTTTACATGACGTATTTAAAGTCTCTGCGTACGTGGCCACACAAACAACACACCCACCTATTACGTAATGGCCATGGACTAATGGTGGCTCGAGGGTGTTTACCGGCCAACACGAACTTTCCCGGAAAGTTCTGTTTGGTTTGCTGCTGCGAACTAGTGAAACGAATTGTCGTCTGGACCAGATTTTGTTCGAAATCAGGTCACAGACGGTCGTTTTTCGCTTTCGAATGTAGTATGCTGAGCCCTTAAGCCTTATCAATGAAATCGGGCCTTTGTCTTTATTCTCATAATATTACACTTTAGTCTCGTAATGCTTAAGCTTTCAACATTAATTTGAACTTTATTCTCATCATTTTTTCTTCATTCAAAACATTACAGCTTTATTCTGAAAATCTTTCTAAATCCACCTCTGAGTTGGACTCAGACCAGCGGACTGCACTTCTCCCGATGCCCAGCGCTGAGAGAATTTCATTACAGTAAGAGTCAAGGAAGGCTGAAAATGTGACATGGCATCTTTTAGAAGTCTTATCGTGTGTCCGGTTGTATTTTCCTGCTCTCTCTGCCATAAGCCTGTCTTGCTGAAGGATTATTCTGTGAAGTTCTGCCACCGACAGCATCCATTTTAGATTAGCGGCTGGCTGGTTAACCAGTGATGTGTCACTGTGCTGGACACACTTGTTTGAGATGTTGAGGTCTTAAGGGAAGATCTGTGGGGTCACTGAGGACGGATTTGAGCTGGCCATACACACATTCCCCTGAGATCGCTGGGAAAGAGGAAGAGAGAAGGACGATTCAGTGTGGGAATTCTGTCATGTCAAAACAGGAAGAGGTCTGTAGGAATGTGACCCTAAACATTAAAAGAGACATAGACAGGAATACTTAAAAACAAGAATATGGAATATTTTGTCTGCCCGGTAAAGATGATGTTCTTAATATAGTTATACTGTTATTAGCGTAAATGTGGTTTAACTGGTTTATATTTCAATCAGATGATGGAGAGGATTGTCAATTGTTTTAGAGACATTGAACAATATAGAACACATGAGAGTAAAAACAGAGAGCTTCTATGTGCACGTTGTGTTTCTCAGTGTGTCATGGAAAAGCTAGGCATTCATACAACTGACTTTCAGCACACAGTCTCAACTCACCTCAGCAAATCCAATGGCAAAGTACTCACACTGACAGGCTAATGCAGCGCTAAATGGAAAATAAATGGGGAGGCAGTCACTAGACATTAGTAAAATAGTGAGAGAACAAGGTGTGCATACACTAGACACACACGGTCACGCTAATACTTCTTTTGATTTTTTCTGGTCAATATCCTGAGGCCTAGTTAGGCAAACTACTGAGGCCATCTGCCAAACTACTACCTACTTGCAATAATTTTACACAACTCCACTGTAAATACTATAAATAAAAAATTGCTACAGATACAGAATGTATTTGCTAGTTTGTTCAATGAAACAATTAGATCACAATGTCATGAAAACGCTATAAACAGACTGATGCAAGTATTTGATCATCTCATGTCAGACTTGACTAAATTTAAAAGAGAAAGAGACATAATATATAGAGAAGTGAACAAGATGGTGATAAAAAAGGAAGCCAAAGTCTGTACAAAAAAAAGGTAAAGCAAAGAATAAAATAAATTAAAGAAACAGGCAGTATAAACAGAAAATGAATATAAAGTGGCTATATAAAAGTTATAATCCAAATACTGAGAATAAACTCCTAACTCCCTTTTTTCCTAAAATGATTTTAGTATTATAGCCTACAATAGGGTCATTTTTTAATTCCTAAACTTTTAAATTTTTTTATTTCTGTGCATTCAATGAATGTGGGCAAGGCTTGCTAGCTTACAATGAAAAAGCACTACAAAAGTATCACAGAAATTGAACTGAAGCCATAAGACAGAGGAACAGACCAAAATTGTATGTTTTTCTCTTCTGTATTTATTCATGAATCTTCATGTTGTGATTGGACTGAATATTTATTGGGAATTGTTTTCCCATGAAACGTTTTGTAGTGACAAAGTTTCATTTTGGATGAATTATTCCTTTACATTTTATACATTTTCAAAACTCTTGATTGAATAAATTCAGTATTTTGTTTAGTCTAAATATCAAACAAAAATGCACTTTCGGTTATGATTGACAGTTTATTGTTTAGGTTTTGTGTAAGTAAATGGTATAGGATTTCATAAATGTAACAAACCAAAATAGCACTTACAGTATATTCTGTGTAACATTTAGATAAACATGCATTTATTCAGTTTCACATGTTATATTAAAGCTGATTAAAACACGAGCAGATGCAGATGCAGAGGGCACTGTAGTGAGGAGCATGCCGTGAATGAGGAATGTGTACTTCTTGAAATAAAAATGCTTTAAAGAGCTCAACATGCTTTAAACTTCAAACTTCACTAAACCTTGCTTTTAATCGTATAGGAAACATTTAACATTTGTTATTTTGATCCAAAATTACCTACTCCCATATAATATGAATAAAATAAGTAGGCAAAAAGAGCATTCCAAAACCTCATTGTGCAAAACAGGTATCTCAAATAGGCTTATGCCATTTCTCATACCTGTCCCAAAAATGAAAATTCTGTCATCATTTATAGTACTCACCTTCGAGTTGTTCCAAATCTGTATGAATGTATTTGTTCTGATGAACACAGAGAAAGATATTTGGAAGAATGCTTATAACCAGACAGATTTTGCCCCCATTTTGCCCCCCTGTTTGCTGTCCTACATTCTTCAAAATGTCTCATTTTGTGTTCAACAGAACAAAAAAATTATAAAGTAATTTTTCATACTACGGGAGTCAATGGGGGGGGAAATTCTGTCTGGTTAGAATCATTTTTCCAAATATCTTTCTCTGTGGTCATCAGAACAAATAAATTCATACAGATTTGGAACAACTCGAAGGTGAGTACTGTAAATGATGACAGAATTTTCATTTTTGGGTGAAGTATCCCTTTATGTCCACACACAATTATAATATAGCTTATATATGCTAATCGCATGAGGGGCATATATTTCTATTATCTTTATAGTTGTAGTATGTGTCTTACTAACAGAACACCACCTGAGGTCAGTGTAACACCTGATATTACACAAAAGGCAGGATGGAGGAAAGGATGGAGGGGAGTCTCTGGAGTTAAGTAAAAAATGCAGGAATGTTGTTATCTGGTGTTGTCCTGGTGTTGTGAACCATTTTTATATGATGAGTCTTTTTTATAGATTGTCCCATTTCTGCATTTGGCATTATGCATTTTGAATCCAAAGCAACTTGCAACATTTCGAGGGAAAGGTTTTTTTTACATGTTCCCCAGAAAGACGTTAGATTACTAACATGTAAACTTTATTATGTACCTTTTGTGATACATAATAAAACATAAATCTTGCCTTGTCACATTTATATTAAATAATTTATCATATGTGTATTTCCAAGAATAGATAAGAGATGACAGATAGCATGTGACTGTGATATGCTTATGTGGAACCAAATGAGTTATGCCTGGTGCAGATTAAGAATTAACTGCATTTCAAAACAAACAGCATATTCTTTCTGTCCAGATGCTCTACATTAGCACACACACACATACGTTCAAAGCAGAAGGCATTGAGGAATCTGAGGACATGTGTGAAGTTTCCTTGCTCATTTGTCAGGTGATGTGTCATGAGTGTCAGGATTGCAGGGGCTTCTGACCGAATTTCACTAAATGATGATTTATGAAGTATAGCTTTTACACATGAAAGTGTGTCTTTACCCTTTTTGTGTAGGTTCATTTGAGTACAGTGTTACACAGTATGTGTTTCGCGTGAGAACGAAATTTAGTTTGATTGAAGTCAATTAAATAAAGGACATGAAAGCTGCATGTTCTTTGAGGTGATTTGTTAAATTTGTCCACATCTGCACCAGGCAAATCTTTTTGCACAAAGTGGCTTTTGTAATTGTAATTGCTGAGTTTCTGTTTTAGGCCAGGGCGATATTTGGAATGTTAGATTTTAGCGAGAAGATTGTGCTGATGTCATTTGTACGTTTTTTTTGTTGTTGCACTAAACATTTATAATGTTCAATTCAAATCATCGTATTTTATCTGAGCTAAAGAATGTCCCCTTTCAAGAACAAAAGCAAAATTTGCGAGATTTTGAGAATCCTTAAAATTTGGATCAACATATTGAGATTTTTTTTAGACTTTTAAGGTGCATATTATCCAGCCTAAATTGAAAACTCTCATTGAATCACTAACAATATTTTTTACATTTTTATTTTTTATTCGTGGAACATAAATTCAGATGAAAGCTGAATGTATGAATCCGCTTTGCTACAATACAGTATGTTTGCATACATGCAAATGTAACAGAATTCAGTTCTGTTAAAATTTTGCTGCTGTTCACTCCATATGGCGATAAGCATTCGAGTTTCACAGCGACTCTGTCCGTGTGTCTCATAAATGATGGCTCATTTAAACTTGGCCAACAATTTAATCATTAAAAACGCATGACGAGACCACGTGTCAATACCCCTGTGTTCTTTAATCATGCTTTGGTGTTCTTGATTATGTTTTTGTAATGCTGAACAACATTGATTTGTACTGTAATGACTCCATTGTCCACACTAAGTCAAGTTACGAAACTCACGCACTGTAGCTTGTGTGCTTTCCAAGTTTTGACCCCTTGAGTTATAAAAGAAGCCAGTCAGCCAAATGACGTATGCTGCACATGACCATGACTCACAAAAGTCCATGCTGGTTGACCACGCAACGTAGTTATGCTTGTCCACACGCTAGACCATCACCAAATCGGCATAAACCAATTTACACGAAAATTTATGATGGTCTATGCAGGTCTTCTCTGCAGTGTTTAAATGTCTAGAGATAAAATGTGTGTTTTCAGATTGCATTCTGGTTAGCTCATTATAGTGTCTCTGTCGCCCTGTATGCTATGTGCGTGTGATAGACAAGTGTGTATTAAGGGTAAATACCAGAACAAACTACGCAAGCCCTCTACACACTGCGTTGCTTTGTGTGGGGCTGTTTGCACAGGCCTAGTTCAGCCACAGGGCAAGTGCCAGCATCATTCCTCTATGCTTGAGTAGCATTGCAGCTTCTGTCTTTCTCTCTCTCTCTCTCTCTCTCTCTCTCTCTCTCGCTCACTTGCTCGCTCAATTGGCTATGTAGCTGAAATAGTGTTTTATTCATTCTTCCATAGTGGTAAAATGGACAAATGCAGCACATAAATTTTCAAGCCAAAAGTTGATGGACATTAAATAAAATAGTCAAGATAGATAATAAAAGTACACCCACAAATCAAGATTGTTTCTAACTCACCGTTTTTAAAGTTGAAAATATGTGAAAATAAATTATATGAAAATAATTCTCTGGATGAGAGATTATTTTTTTATTTATTTATTTTAGGCAACCTACTCATTTAAAAGCAATGGCTGCTTTTAAGATTAGAAAGCAGAGATTAGTTTAAATTGAATTAATTGGTGACTCAGTTCACATGGAAAAGTCCCGTCGAGTCGGCGCCTGGTCTGCCATCGCGACATGTGTTTTAAAAATTGTCACTGCGAGCGATCAGATTAATGTGTTGGTTTTGAGATTACATTTCTCTGACGTAGTCTGATTTATAAAGAACTGTTTTTCTCATTGCAGACCTCACGGGAGGAGAGAGAGAAGGAGAGGTCCCGTTTGGACTCCATGGTTCTGTTAATAATGAAGTTGGATCAGCTGGACCAGGAAATTGAGAACGCTCTTAGCTCCACCTCCTCCCTCAATGGCACACCCAACCTCAAAAGGCGCATCATCTCTGTGAGTACTTTGGACCATACAGGATCTTCTATTTAAATGACACACACAGATCACTAAATTCTTTGGTAAATCAGTAAATGATCTAACCTTAATTCCGGTGAAACATCTGATTTTATACGAAGATTTTGTAACTCTTGTCCTAAACAGGAAGTTGATTTAGAAATGCTGGATTCAGCAGGAAGTCTCTCAGCCTCCTCTCAGTCCTTAAACACTCCAATATATCGCTCTTCATCATCACTGTCTTCTTCAGGACCTTTGGGGAACTCCGGAGCTAGACCAAAGAATGAGGTTAGTTGAACACAGACCTAAGAATCCCCAAAAACATGTAGTTTAAATGCACAATTTTTAATTTTTGCAGCAGGTAGCAAAACAGTTAGCGATTACTCCACCGCCAATGGAAATCGATCCAACGACAAAACATGTTTATGGGTGACATAAAGTTTTATAACTGTTACGTTATCAAGTAAGCCAACAAAGTGGCTTGATAGAAATAGCAACAACAGATCGATCAGTCTTTTATTTCCAACTCCACATTTACTCACTGAAATCACTTTATAGCTATTTTTCTGCTTTCAGCCTTTTCCCAACAGGTCGTTTTAACCTTTACCCATACACAAAACATTCAAACATTCTGTCCATTTCTGCCACTCACTCCCACTTAAAGCGTTTCTTGGCCTGTGTTTCTGAAATGTGGAGTCAAGCATAATGGCTAATCAAAGGAAAGACTCTCACGTCAAACATACAAAAATACACATTCTGTCCGTCTCTAACCTGCATTTCGCACATACTTAAATGCACAGCTAGACACACACATATACCACAGGGAAGATCATAAGAAATGTTCCTCTGTTGGTTTTAGCTAGTGGAAGTTGGCAGACAGTAAAGGGTGTCATTATCATGTTCCAGCAGCTGTATGTAATCTGAAAGAGAGAGAGAGAGAGAGAGAGAGAGACTATGCCTTGAAGTGGCACAACACCCCTTTAATTTACTGTTTACATTGTTATTCGGCATACTGAAATCGATGTCTAAGTGTTGGACACTTCAGTAGCCTCTTCATAACCAATCAAATCCCTTTGAGCAACCTTGAGACGATGTCACTTAAAGCAGTCTTATGACGCGATTTCATGTTTTCCTGTATCTTACAAGTTGTTCATGCATATATTAGACACGTAAAATTGCAAAAATTAAAGTCTCAAACCAAAAGAGATGTTATATTTAAAAGCGGAGGCTCATCCAAACCCGCCAAAAATGCCTCATTTAAACACGCCTCCACATTTCTACGTCAGTTTGTGAGAAGCGTTGAAGAACAATATAGATCAGTAATTCAGCCTCGTATCCTAGGGCTGTTATCACCTGCAGCGTGATGCTACGTGAAAAAAGTCAATATAACGAGAGACAGCGTCAAAGGCTACTCAAGAAGTTAGCTATAGCTAATAGTAAATTAATAAAAAATAAAACCTGATCGATCTATTACACTCTGCTGGCAAAGTCGCGCTGGCAAACTTGATTAATCCGCTTGGTCAAATGCATTTTCTGGATCATATTCAGGCTTGAACTCACACGGTACCGGGGACATTATCAGCTGTCAATATGCTTTGAAGGTTGATGTTCCAAATATGGTAAGAGGTGTTACATTTTTGCCACATGCCTAAGGAATTCGGCCAATCACAACGCACTGGGTAGCCGGCCAATCAGAGCACACAGCGCTTTTCACAACGACGAGCTTTGTTAAAAATCGAGGCGTTTCAGAAAGGTGGTGCAACGAAGAGCAACAGTAATGCACGGTATTTACCGTAAACCCCATAAACACACTGTATTACACCAAATACACACTATAATTTTTGTTTTAGCCATCCAATATGACCCCTTTAAAGGAATAGTTCACCCAAAAATGGATTTTTTTCATCATTCACTTACCCTCATGTCATTCCAAGCAACATTGGATCCCATTGACTTTCATTTTATGGACACAAAACCACTCAAAATATCTTCATAATTGTTCCACAGAAGAATGAAAACACACTATAATCTAAAACATTGTATGGCATAACATTGATGTTGCATACGGAAATTACTTGAATAGCAAACCGAGGTGGTTTCCTTATATGTTTGACCATACAGTGTTTTAAACATAAAATAATGAGGCAATCACACTGAGACCCTTTAAAGTTGATAAGTGCAGTCTCTCTACCAAGATTTCTTTCTTATCTTAATTTGATCCTGTTTGTCTTATCTTTCATTCTGTTGCCATCCTGACTGAGGTCATGAAAAAAATGAAGCAGGCGAATAGATCCGTTTAATCTTGATTAATGGGTCAAGATAGCAAAGTGCTCAGAGAGATGTCAAGGAGACGAGAGATGGAGACAGACAGAATGAGAGAGAGAGGATTATTCAAACAACATAATGTATGGCAAGAAGAATGCAAACCTGCATGTTCGAGCAAGTACCCGCAGACACGCATGCAGACATCATAGCGAAAAGCACGCGTGACATCAAACAGACGCAGGGATAAAGTCATGTTTACAGGCGTAACTACTGTTTACGTTGACACTTGTTCAGTGTCTGCGACCATCAGTTGTGTGTGTTTGTGTGCGAGAGAGTGTCCGCTTGCACATCTTTTTGTTTGTTCGTTTTTGCCATTCCTCACAGGATTACATAAACGTACCAGGTAAAGACATGACAGATAGCCTTGACGATACACACACACACAAACGCTAAATAGCCCGTTAACAGCATTTGCACGCAAACCCCTTTGCTGTTGCGAAGGCATTTTAAACATAGATGTTGCAATCTAAAAGTCCACAGATACCCTTCACTGCTAATTTATGTTGTTTGTTGTCGTTGTCTCAAAGTGACAGTGAATGACCAGACTGACGGTTACTGAGGGGTCACCATACAGTATGTTTTTTCTGGATGAGTGTGTAATAAAGATGAACTACTTTAGTTTTTCTATAAATAACACATCAAAGGTATCAAAACAAAGTTATGCTCTGTCAAATAGATGGTATTCGCTGCGTATGTGCCATCCTTTCAAGGTCTTCACAACCAGGATGATAGAAAGTTAAATAAATAGAGAGAAGTTATAGCAGGTACTGAATAATGAGCTCTTTTGACTGCTTGTAGCCTGTTTAAAGTGTTTGCAGTGTATGTGTACTGTGAACCTTCTGACCTTCTGGCACACAAATCAATTCCAATAAGCCTTGTGTTGTGTAAGTAGACATTTGACTTAATGGCACGAGGTCTGGTTTATAATGCAGCATATTCTGGTCAGGAACTGCACTTGCAGTACATGGGATGATAATGTCTGACTGACATGAAAAGTGCTGCTGTTTTGTTTGAATTCATGAACAGTTTTATAATAATACTAAAACATTTTGGAAAATAGGTATATGCTCTATGATCAGAATATTAGAGTATGTCACATACACACACATTTTTTTATTTTATTTCATGTGCTTTCTACTTTTACTGATAACGTTTTCATCTCCAGTTCACTGTTGTTGTCATGATACTGGAATTTTTTAACTTTGAAATGATACCTTGAAAAATAAAGGTATACCGTACCATTTTCAACATGACCGGGAAAACACTGCCACAACATTAAGGCAGTTATTTTTTTTATTTTTACCAGATAAATATAAGAAGACTGTATATTTTTACATTATTTATGTATGTTAAATTGTTAATCTGTTAATTAATTTCAACATTTACTAAAACGTTTACCTATTAAAATCAAAAGTTGTATGTGTTAATATTATTTAATGGAGCAGAGCTAACATAAAACGTTGCATTTTATTAACTAACATAAAAAAATTAATAAATACTTTAACAAATGTATTTCTCATTGTTTGTTGATGTTAGTTAATACATTTAAATGATGAACAGATTTTCATTTAAATTTGGTATCGATATTGTGGGACGAGTATTTGAACCCATTCAGGTTATTCACCGATACTTTTGTAAACACTATAGTGCACGTAAAACACTTACACTCGATTTCCATGTTTTATAAAGACTCATGCCTATGCACATAATAACTTTTATGGACAGGATAGATCGGACACACGGGCCTTGCCTGAGGTTATTTTCTGGTCTGTGTTCTGTTATAATATAACAATTTATTTGATATTTATTTAAAATTTATATTAATTTACATTTATATTTTGTTGTATAATAATTGTTTAAATTAAATTAAAACTACTCAACAGTTATAGATTCTTTGCGGAGGTCTATCGGAAGTGGCCACAGAACGTTTGTTTATATTGTTGCAACTGAAATCGTCTATACTGTATTCTATCTACTTACCATCACACTAGCCTTAAACACAACCCTCACAGAAAACATTCTGCACTATTACATTTTCTATGAGATTTAAATTAGAGAGAGAGAGAGAGAGAGAGAGAATGAATGACAAATCAGCAAGAACTGATTGTTTTCGGAGAAGGATGTGGAAAATATAACCTCTTTTTGACCTTCGGC
Organism: Triplophysa rosa; assembly: GCF_024868665.1. Taxonomy (NCBI): domain Eukaryota; kingdom Metazoa; phylum Chordata; class Actinopteri; order Cypriniformes; family Nemacheilidae; genus Triplophysa; species Triplophysa rosa. The sequence goes on along the minus strand of NC_079893.1, from coordinate 8,213,828 downwards.
AGGAAATTGCTGTTTTCCAAAATGTTCAAGGTCGTGGGTGCTGTATCAGGCATTCTAAAGGCCCAAAACAAGACCTCCGTCTCTCTCTCTCTCTCTTTCTCTGTTTTGGAGACAAAAAGGAAAGAAAGCAGACATGATACATGAATGGCATGATATCATTCGATTTTACAGATCCAGTCCCGATCTGACATTTCAGTTTATGTAAGAGGATTTAAAAGAAAGAGCTGGTTGTGTTTTGGAGATGCCAGAAGCTTCTGAAAACATCTAAGCCGCCTCATGAACATGCTTTCATTCTGTAAACACCCTACTAATTCTTTACCACACAGTCTTACAGTTGGTAACTAATAACGTTCATTTACAGCTCTCCATCACCAGTCCAAACGAACCTGTGATTCTGTACGCCGTCGTCGCTCATAATGACCATAATGTACTCTCTTACTCTCAACTTACATGAGCCTGAAACATGAGTGGATCACCCCACTTTCATCCCATAAGTCAAGCCTGTCAGGAACACAAGATGTTTGGTGTATTTGGCTCACATTGTGGTGTTGATATCTCATTGGCCCAGCATGGGCAGAACTCAATATATTTGTCTGAGGCCCCCGAGGCTCCATCATAAGAACTCTATGTGTCCGGAACGGGCGTCATATTTGCATATCAAACGAAAGACAACAGCCAAAGTGGAGTTCAGTCCTTTATTGACTAAATTCAAATGATGCTTTTTTGGTTTAATAAATGTGCGTGACAGGGACTCCCGTGAGTGAGTGCATCGATAAATATAAATCTCAAAGTAAATCTGCAAACGTGCACAGGCAGAGGAAGGATCGAAACAGATGTTACTTGTAGTACATGTACACACGCAAACACACACAAGCTCTTAAAAATGTAAAGAATGTAATTTCCCTATTATTTGAAAATCATCCGTTGATACTTTTATGAGTGTTTAGATTTATGATCTGTACGGTATTCATGTATCTACGTGTAGGATAAATTTACTTGTAAAGCACAATGACATACAATAATAAGGAAAATGTATGAGGTTTACGCTTAAGGAGAAAAACAATGACTGTAAGAAATGTAATTTAGTTATTTTAGTTTTGTTTGATTTTTAGCATGGAGACAGCGTTTGTTCTTTACCTTTTTCACTTTCTTTCAGTCACACACTGCTGTGTCCAGCGGGGTAATTCCCCTCTGCATGGCACCCTAATCCCGCTCCATAGGTGAGCCTCATTTGTTTTTTCCCAAAGTGCCGTCTGCCTAACTCAGCGTCTTCCATTGTTATCGGAGCCTGGATTATACTGGATTACAGAGATTAGCCTGCCGACTCTTTCTCTAATCCACAAATTCCGGAAAAGGGTGAAAATGTCAGCCATTGTGATGTTGGTGACTTTTGGAGGGAATGTGCTTGACTCCTTGAGATGGTCTTCAAAAATAAGTGTTTGTCCCTGATCACTTGTGTTGAAATTAAAAAACCTTTGCCATAGATTTAGATTTATGTAGGCCAAAATTATATTCATGCATTTGGCATTTTATCTCTGTGTGTTCCCTGGAAATTTAACCTTTGAGCTTCAGGAACAAAGCACAGGCTGGACAAAATATTAGACTTTAATATTTCGCATTTCTTAAAATTTGGTCATTTCTGTCATTAGCTTTGGATTTCTTTGAAAATGAGTCATGACTACAGTTTACATCATGTAACACGCTCTGAGGGAAACCTGACATCACTTCCTGTCGATATGGCTCGCATAAAACACATGGAAGTTATTATGATATGAAGAAGTGTTCTCACTGTCGACAAGAACATTCTTGAAGGGGGAAAAAGAGAGGGTACGTTTTTCCCACGTTTCTCAGCACACGTGCAGGAATGTCTTCATTAGTTATGGAAAATGTTTGAGGTTCGGGGAGGGGTTAGATAGCATCTCTGCATCCATGCACTCTACAAACGGTATGTATACAGTATACTGTATGTCCAGTATAAACATGCTCAATAAGATTTTCTTTGAGATCAGAAATGGATTCCAAATGTACCTAAATAGTGTGTACAAACACAACATATGTTTATAGTTATTTTATCCCAACATGTATCTTTGAGAAACACATTTATGTATGGCAAAAAGAAGGTGTAGTAAGATAACTTTGCACTAAAGGTGACTGAAGTGCACACACTCTCTCTCTCACACACACACACACACACACACACACACGCACACACACACACACACAAACCTTACCCATTGGGTGGGCCAGTGTGACCCCTGCCAGCTGCACATTCTTAACTAGACTAGGTGGCTGGTAAACCTGCTCAACTTGCACGTGCACACTTCTCTCTCTGTCTCTCTCTCTCATAATTGTTATTGTTTATTTATAGCAATAACCATAGGTAAACTGTTACACACTGATGCCTTTTATAAACAATCTTTAATGGCACTTAAAGTTTTCTGAGGAAAATGTGCTAAGATGTGTGTGTGGGTGTTTGTCAAGGTATTGCTAGATAGCTAGGTGCTTGCTTACCAAAGACAAAATATCTCACTCTCAGATCAGCGCAAAATCTAGGACCCTATAAATGAAGGGTTTGGTTCAAAAATGAGATAACACCGTTTTTTTTTCATTTCAAAAATCTTGTTTTTTTTATTGTGCCTTCCAATTAATATCAATCAAACTGCAGTTGGTTTGTTATGATTTAAGCCATAATAACAAATACAGCTAACTAACACAATAAAACACAATAAAAACATGATAACTCCATAAAAAACATGATTTTTTAAAGAGTTTAAAAATGGATCTCATTTTGGAACCAAACTCTTCAAATATAGTTTAGGTCCATCCCTCAATCTAATCCTCTAAATCCTCAATCTGATTACTCAGAAAAAAATGGCAAACTTCTCCTCAACAAGCCATATGATGTACATGAGGGACAAGTTAGGTGCTAAAGTTTAATTCTTGGAAGAGAAAACCCTAACCCCAAGTATGAGCTGGTAATATAAATATAGTCTGTTTTATATATGTATTTGCTTTTTATGTATGCAGTCCCACCCACACACACACATTTACTTACTTATTTATCTAAATTAGGACATTCCATAGATGTCTATTGTTTGTATACACAGCTAGTTATAGATAACTTAACCCACACTCTTAACCTAAACCTAAACAAAACTTTTTACATTGTGAAAACTGTATTAACTAGATTTTATAGCTTTTTGAAATCCACAAAGGGAGGTTTTGCTCATATTTGTCTGGTTTTGCTCGTTTTTGGCCACAAATCTGCCCCCAAAATATAGTTAACCAAGTACCCCCCCACACACACGCAGTGAATGTGTAATTGAGTTCTCTACGCTGTTGTTTTTTGTTGGACACCTGACACGACCTCTGATCCCTAATGCCGTGACAACCTGTGCCCAGGGACCTTTCAGAGCTAAAAATGTGACCTAGTGCTGCCCCACAACGACAGGGGACACACACATTCACATGCTCACACACTCACACTTATAAAAACCTCTCACTCTCATGACTGAAATGTAACATATGACATGTATACTTGGGTGGTCCAGTGCTGACTGGCAAGTGCGATGGTCCGTTTTACCACAATATAAACAATCTTTCCACACTTAGTTTAAGAGGATGCAATTCTGCATTTTTACATTTTTGTAGAATTTGTGTTTGCTAAAGCAAAACTTAGAATTTTCATCCGCCAGGCAAAGATCTTCAGTCGCAGAATATTTCAAGCACACTTCTCCTCAACAACCCATTGAGCTATCATTCATGTCAGTAGCACAGCCAATGTGAGGCGATTTGCATGCCAAAGTTTAATAGTCAGAGTTGGCCAAACCTAACCAAATATGAGCGATAGTAATTATGATGGTTGGCCACTAATGATCCTCTTGTTTCTTCATTTATTTTCTCTATTGCTCTCCATCTTGTGTTGTGTTGGGCCTCTTCCCGCTCGTATGAAATGGGTGGGCGTTGTGTTTGGAATAGCACATGATAACAGTGCTCTGAGACAAATGTAGTTATTCTAAGTATGCCAGAAGCCCTCCTAAGTATTAATAGTATTTTACTGTCAGTGACCTTGAGATGTTTCTGTGAATTTGAGAAAACAACAGGCCTACACCCAGAGGAATGTCGAGAGAGTTATTATGGTGCACACAGTCACGCTACGATAACACGACTAACTCGCTACTGCATCAAATTTCATGCCATTTGTGAGCTCCCGTCTTGAAATTTGTATAACCGTGCTTATGAAATTGAGGGTCGAGGGGTCTTGATTTTGACTTTCGAAGGCATGTTGATGTATATTTTAAGCTGTAGCTTAGAATCTTGTTGGTGTTGGCATGCCTGTGTATGTGTGTAAGCGTGTATGGATGATTTACTTTCGATCGCTTGCAGTGTGCCAGCACGGGGCTTATTTTGCCGTTAGCTGACTGTGCCACGGTTATTATTTAGCCATAAATATCACAACCGCATTGTTGAAGGGGGATTTTTGCTGATTTATTTACTGATTATGTTGCTGTGTTCATGGGCGTGGGATTTAGATAAACCACGTTGAGGTATTTGTAAATGTGTGCCCTCTCTGTGCATGTGCATGTAGTTGTGTGCTTTTGTGTGTATTGGTGTCTGTGTGTGTTCCCTTGCATAGACAGTTTGGGTGCAAGACAACACTTTATCCATACATCTGTGGCAGCACCATCAACAAACAGAGGAATGTCATGGGTGGATTTGTCTTCCGCTATGGAGAAATGAATCTGTCGGGTAGATTATATTTTAAAGTTGAAGGTTTTTTTTAATACTGTCCCTACACTGTTTGTAAAAAAGGGACGGTACGCTTTTAAAAGGTCCTAATATGCACAATTTAGGTGTATATGTATACATGGTAGCAATGTGCACTTTTGAGGTACTAATATCCTTTGACAGTTTTTGTACCTTTTTGACAGTATATGCCGTTCCATTGTCCTAAAACGACTTTCTTTTAAAAGTCAATGAGTAATTGTGTTATTTAAATGTGATCTCGACACTGGGTGAACTAATTTGATCATAATTTTGTCATAACTGAAAAAAAAATATCCTGAGATTTGAGAGCCAGTGGTGTGAGTTTGGAACAGGACAAAAAGTTTATTGGACCAATAAAAGATAAGTTGCTTTTGTAGTTCTGTAGTTTGTAGGCTCTGCTATTTATGCTGAAATTACACATTTTACCATTAGGTAAGAAAAAATGGTCAGTTTAAGCCAAATCTTTCACATGTATAACATTTGTTGACCAATCATACCCATCTTTTTCTACTTTATATGCATACATAAAAAAGCACTTTGTCAAGACGTGGATCAAATTACCAGAGGGAAGATGATCGGTTGATAAGAATGGTGTAATATTAACCCTAAACCAAACCCTGAAGTCTGATGGGATGATCGGAATTCCCATCAGGACCATCAGGGATTTTTATCCAGGAACATGTACTGCTTGTACCTGTTGTTCAAATCATATGAACATCTACATTCTGATCCACACACACTATGACATGAGAATAGTGATGGTTTTTCCATGCAAACTTAAAGACAAGTGGTTTTTAATCTCTAAGGTGCACCATGTCCATTTAGATTGCGATCTTGCTGTAAACACCCCAAGGGATGTCAACATGTTCCTGTTTTCTCTGATCCACACACACATGTGCTCAGACACATGCAGGCACTCCTTTTCACATCAGACTCTTTTGATAAGTCACTTTTACCCCTCGCATACACAAATGTTATTCCCAGCATGCCTTTGGCTTCGTGAGGCGAGAATGGGCGGACTCAAGGATGAGGGTACGTTAAAAAAAGCAAAAGATAGTGGACAAAAAACGGGGGAGATAAAACTAGAGAATGTGATAACGGAGGGCAATAAAGGAATTGGGGAGAGAGATAAAACATAAAAACCAAGAATGAGCGAGATAAAGAGTACACTGTGATGTTTTGATGGCGACTTCAGTTTGAGAGAAAGCCACATTCTTTGTAGAACAGGACGCATCCTTCTTTAAAGGCCGATGAGGTGCTTCTGTCAATATGATCTGTTCCAGGGACCATTGGATTACACAAGGTCAAAGATCAGCGGACAGAGCGGTTCTGTGGATGAAGGTCATCCACAAACAGAGACCCCGACATTCTTTCTGCGCTCCGCATGGAGAATCACAGAAATTCCTGTTTGGCTGACTAAAAAAGTCATGAAATGGGGCAATTTAACCAGATCTACAATTGTGCTAATTTTGGAAATATTTTGGAACAGTTGTGATGAATTTAAGACTTATTGATGCCTTGGCCAAGTAGTCTGTCTGAATGTATAATTTTCCTAAATAATCTGGCCACCAAAGTTTGAGACATGTCATAATGTTAAAACTATGCAGCAGGTTATTTTTATGGTCTCATAACCTTTTATTATTAAAATAACACACTTATCAGCGTTATCGACCATAACACACATGATCTAACAAATCGTGGGTAATAACACAAACACTTGATAATAAAGCATGATATCAGTGAATCTACAGCATATAAAGGCATATGTGTATTTGTGTGTGTGTTGGTCTCTGTGTGGTGGGGTATCTTGTTCATATGAGTGCATGGGGGGTTTCAAGGTTTCATGGCTACACAAATGGCCTTATTTCTTGGCCAGCTGCACTTGGTGGACACACACACACACACACACAGTGCTTTACTCTCAGGGACAGGTGGTGGGCTAGTTTCTACTGGCTTGGTTTGAAATGTAAGCTACGTTCATAGATTTACATTGTGAAACCCGACTATTCACTAGTTGTCTGTGGATTGTGGTGAAAAGTGAAATATGAACTCAATAGAATTCAATTTCAGGAATTTTATATCTAAGTTGGCTTTCAGAAGTGATACAATAAACAACATGTTTTGCCTTTTTGTTTATTAATTGTGTCTTTCTTTTCTTTTAGGGCTCTGCAGTTTTTTCTGAGAAAGACCGAGCAGGTAAGTTCACATGGTCTCATGTTTTATTGTCATCACCTACAGCAGGCAGCATTATTTTGATACAGCAAAAATAGGAAATTAATCATATGGCATGAGATTGTTTCAATAACGTGTTACCTTTTTCAGTTTAAGGGATAGTTCACCCAAAAATGAAAATTCTGTCATTATTTACTCACCCTCGAGTTGTTCCAATGAACACATAGAAAGATATTTGGAAGAATGATTGTAACCAAACAGTTCTGGGGCACTATTGACTACCACAGCAGGAAAAATGACAATGGTAGTCAAAAATGCCCCGTAACTCTTTGCTTTCCTAAATTTTTCAAAATATCTTCTTTTGTGTTCAACAGAACATATAGCAACTTTTCCTACTATGGCAGTGAGTGGTGGCCAAGAACTGTTTGGTTACAAGCATTCTTCCAAATATCTTTCTCTGTGTTCATCAGAACAAAGAAATGTATACAGATTTGGAACAACTTGAGGGTGAGTAAATGACGACAGATTTTTGGGGTTTGGATGAAGCGGGTTTTTATGAAGTGCAAATTATCCAAACCTACCATAAAAATTGCCTAGAAATGAACATGCAACTTTATTTTCAGTTCATCACATATTTTAAAATGTATTTGCCTAGTTTATAATGGCCAACTAAATGAATGATTGTTGAAAAAGAGATGAGGTGTTGCATCACCGTAGTTGCTAGGATTTGTCTGTTGACCAAATTTCGGTTCCGATCTCTTGATATCTGTTTCAAGACTGATGAGTTCTGAAATGCTTTTGTCTCCTGCTCAGTTCAGGATGAGTTTGTAGACCATTTGAGTTATGTAATGACCCCCTGGGGCTCTATGGCTTGGCATTCTGGTGTGTGATGGATGATAAAACGCAGGCCTGATGGCAGTACAATGGCCCCCTGTTTTGAGACACATCAAAGGCTCTCTGTATCAAGCCAGGAATGTGGGCTGCACAGCCTGGTTAAATCACGCAAGGTTTGCCCGGAGACCCAGAGCATTCATGGTTAATTTTCAGGTCGTTATGGCAATGGGCTTTTGGGTCGCAAAACACCAGATGCTTATCCACTCTCTCTTCTCTGATGATTTTCATATGTTCTGTTGGCGCTGGAAATGTTGTCACCATCGATATGAAACAGGAAGGAGACAAACGTATCATAGGTGTTCAAGGAGAATAATGGAATCATTTCCTACTGTAGCATCCTTTACCACACTTGGCACAAGACACAGCGGGGGCTTGGCAAGAGAAAAGCAGACCAAAGGCACAAATGACACAAATCTTTGTATGTATTTTTGTGTGAGGGAGTATCTGTTATCTAATACAAGCTCCATTGTCATGAAAGCCTAACATTGTTATTAAGTTTTCTAGGGTTGTTTTAAAGTGGTCATATGGTGCGAATTCTTGTTTTTCTGTGTCTTTGGTGTGTTATAAGTTGCCCCTGCATGTATTAGACACGCAAAATTGCAAAAATTAAAGTGTCAGATCAAAAGATGTATTCTATCTAAAAGCGAATGCTCACCCAGACCTGCCTGAAACGCCTCGTGTAACCACACCCCCACAAATCTACGTCAGTTTGTGGTATGATTTGACTAAGACCGCCCAAATGTATACGCAGGTAAGGTGGGCGTACCTGTCAGTACAATTGCTTTGGAACCTGATGTTTTAAGTATGGTAAGAGGCGTTACATTTCCGTCACACACTTGCAGTATTCGACCAATCACTACGCACTGGTTAACTGGCCAATCATAGCACACCTCGCTTTTCAGGCGGGGCAAAGAGGAGATACAAACATGTATGTGGAAAATACAGCATTTTTTAACCTTAAATTGTGAGTACACATTGCATTACATCTAAAACAAACGATTATTCATTTTAGCCGTGTCATATACTGTAACCCCTTTAAGGGTTAGAAAACCGGAATTGTAAATTTGAGTGCATTAAGTGCTCAAGTTTCCTGAGGTTTTCACTTGTTCTAGTTTCAATGTAGGTGGCTGGAGCATTTCAGTGTTTAACCTGGCATCTTATCTTTGGAAAGAACATAAGGATGCTCACAAACATTTGTTGACATAAAGATGAAAGCAAACTCAATGAAAAGTTTTTTTTATAACTATGCACTCCCTGTTGAAAAAAACAAAATATGCTGGTTCTGTAGGTTTTGAAGCATGGTAGCTGGTTTGTGCTTGTTTAAGCTGGTCCTGAGCTGGTTTAGGACCAGCTTAAACCAGCTCAGGACCATCTTAAACCAACACATGACCATATAAGGACCAGCACATGACCAGCTTAAACCAGCACAAACCAGCTACCATGCTTCAAAACCTACCTAACCAGCTTATGCTATTTTTTTCAACAGGGCTATTGGTGTATAGAGTGTTTACAAATACCTTCTTATCTTCTGAAAATTGTAATGAGTTTCGCAATTTATCTAAAAAATTTAAATAGTTGGAGCTGATAGCTTTGTGGGCAGCGTTCCAATATAGAGTAACTGCCATCTCAAAATTGTAAAAAAAATCTTGTTTTCCTTACATTTTTAAGTTTAGTCAAATTGTCTATCATTTCTTTTTTTACTATTTTAAATTTTGAATTTGCTTTAATTTATTAAAACAAGTTGAAATGTACAAATTTCGGATATGTTAAAATAATGTAAAAAAAAAACACACACATAAGCACAGAATGTCCCCAAAATTATTTAAATATTTAAAACACAATAAATATTGAAACGATTTGTTCATTTATTTGTTTAGAATATAAAAGTTTAGTTTTACAACATAGTAATTCTTTATTCATTTATTTATATGTAGCACTTTTCACAATTTTCATTGTTGCGGAGCGGCTTTACATGCATTCTAATTAAATAATAAAAATAATAATAACAATAGGTGAATAAAGACAATATATGGTATTACAATACATGGTATTATTGCAAGTTTTTCTCTACGCAATGTACCTTGATGAAACTTAGCTGGAATAAATGCAATGTTTGTTTGTCAGAAACTGTCAGTGTTTTAATTTATATTACACAATTGAAGTATATTTTATACAATATTATAATGTCATGTTTTATAATGGGTTTTTATATTAAGAAGGTCTGGGTCTGGAAAAACCAATAATAATCTAAAAGGCATTTAAAAGTTTCTTGCTAGTAATGTAGGAAAATGTTTCAATGACCGCCAGTCTCCCCCAACAATAAGGTGAGAGAAAGGCAGTGGAGGAAATGAAAGACACAGTGGGCGGTTTTCATAGCCTACCCTCCCTCAAATTAAATCCTATTAATTCTGATCTGGGGCCAAAGTTTTTCACACACAGACTAACATCAACCATAATGAATCGGAACAAAACTGATCTCAGGTCTGCTTCAAATGCAACAATAACCTCTCATGTTTTCTTATCTCGGCTGAGTTCGGCACCTATAATCAGGGCTACAGAACTCGTCTCCCCGCTTCATGCCCTTGGTCCTTTGATGTGCGTTCATCCCGCTGCATTCCTGCCCCTATCGCACCAAGTCATGGCTCAGACTCTAGGTGCAGAACAATGGCTCTATTGCTCAATCCTGGTCTCTCTCACTCACCTGCATCTGGGGTCGAGCCCCAGCTGGGTACGGCCGGGACAGTCCGGGTACGATCAGGTTGGAAAGGCTCGAGGAAGAGAGGGGAGGAAAGGAATGAAACATTAATGGAGTGCTTGAGGAACTGTCAGGGCTGGGATTAGCCACACATGTCTGCTGCTTCCTGCAGGCGGCTTCCTCAGATCCACGGCTGCACGCACACAAGCGCCAGACGTATGCACATACAGGCTTGGCTGGATGTACTGATAGTGCTGTCTTTTGTCCTCTGTGGCATTTTATCTTTTTTAATATCCTTTCTGTCTTGTTTTTGACTTTGAGGTGGGGAGAAATAGTTGTCGGTCTTGCAGTTTTGCAGGAGAAAATGTTTTTGCATGCAATACATATGAATTACAAAATTGTCCTGGTCAAAATCTACTGTAGATTGTTAAAGGCAATACATACATTAACATGCATTTTAAAGTAAAAAAATATTGGTAAAATTATGTTTCTAGGAGTCAAATATAAAAAAATGAGATATTATCAAGATTAACTGTGCTAAATATATCCAATGAACATCAAAATACAGTATATATCAATCATCAATTACATTTAGAAAGATATTGAGATATCAAATTTATTGTCGAGCCCTACCCAGGAGCTTTTTGTTTATCTACGTTTTATTTTAAGATTATATTTGGTTAAAATAGGTATGTTTCTTTTTTTGTGTACAACTGTATGCCACAATGTTAATTATCATCAGTATATTTTTAGGTGCAAATCAGATTTCAAGCCACGTCGTAAACTTGACTATTTTCTTTACAGTGATCAGAAATGGGCGCAACACATTTTCACTTTGAAATCAAAGATGGGCCATCCATCTGTGAAAAGATCATCAACACAGAGAAAACTTCAATACTAAGCAAGTTTTACTCTTGACTGTAAATCACAACTTTATAATGTATTTTTTCATTCAGTTTATTCAAACAAATGGCTGGTGATATAATTTTGGCGGACCCTACGTGACCTTTACAGCCTTTAATTTCAGCTCTAAGGCTCCAGGAAGAAGGAGCTTATATTTTTATTGGTTATGAAGGGTGGAGGTTCATCAGAACAGGATTTCTGCTTTGTCTATTAATATTCAAGAGGGAAAACATCAGAAGCACTCAATTCCTGGCATACATCCAGTGGAAATGCTACTGCCTGACCTTCTATCAGACTAGTTCATTTGAGAACAAAAGACAGAATACAGAATGTATACAGGGTAATAAGAAACGTGCGAAGCAAGATTTTCATCATAATGTCAAATGACCGTCATTTTCCGAAAATGTTTAATCACACTTTGTTTCATTATTACATTATTATACTTCCTTTAAAAATCCAAGAGAATTGTCCACTTGGAGCTATCATTGGGTTTTCATAGGTGTGAGACCCTGGGAAACTCCATTTTGGTCATAATGTTTTAATCGTATTTACAACTTGCTTTCCATATGTGTATAAAGTGTAAAAGTATGTTGCCATCAGTTTTGCAAGGCTATGACTATTCCACGAAAGAGGCAATTGTTGAGTCACTTTCTATAAAGCAATTTCCTTTATTGCTTGTTATTGGAACATTTCCTTGGAAATGGTTTTCCTGCGTAGTGAACATGCCTTGATTATCTACCTGCATTTCCTTATAGCTTTGTTGAAACTTTGGCTTGTCACTTTACTCTGTCTGTTCTGGTTGTTCTTAAAGGGCCAGTTCACCCATTATTCCATAACAGGAATCCAAGTAGTGCAATGCAAGAGAATTACTTTGACTGATTAACACTTTTATTGACTCACTAAAGTCAATTTAGATCATTGATCTGCTGGTGTATACTCACGAAAAAACTGTAATTTTCGACAGCAGGTACTCCAGTGAAATACACTAAAATAACAGTTTTTTACATAAAATTACGTTTTACTTGTAAATTTGTCTTTTTATGTAATTTTCTTTTTACCGCATCTTAAAATATCACACTATAAAAAAATCCTTTAATAACGATCATTTTCCGCCAGCTAAAATACCATTCACATAATTCACATAAAATTTCATGTTTTTCTTGTGATTTTTGCAGTCTTTTTCTGTAATTTTACATTTCAAAAATTTGTGAAATTATGTAAAATTACACTTTTTTACAGTGTAGTGTAAGAAATGTGAATGTGAGAAATTAAAAAATGTTTAAAAATCAAACATTTTTATGACAGTAAATTCATTTTTGTGTGAACTATTCATTTCCCTATAGAAAAAGAAAAAGGCGAACTGATGGTCTAAAAGGGTTAATAAAATAATTGAATGTTTTCATATTTATTTTTTCTGTGTAACTTTGTCATTTCCAAGGCAGTAAACACACTTTCCTCAGAAGCGTAAAATAAAAGTTCACCTCAACAGGAAACAACCCAATAAATACAAACACACATGACTAGATCTTTTTTTAGAGTTTAACCTTTGAAGCCTTCAAAGACTCATCTGTGTCCTTATCTCTCTAACAGTACCGCATCACAGACTACATTTCCATGCCAATTTTCTGAGACGGTCATGCTCAAATGGGTTAGGTTTCACATGGAACGACCCAGCTGACCCAAGGCAACCCAAGGTTCTCCTCAGATTCTGTCTGGATCTCATGATCATCTCCTTCGTACCCAGAGGCAAAAGTAGCATAGCATTAAGATGCGCCTGAATTTCAGAGCTAATGCATTCCGTATTGTCTGTCACGGTTATTACACTTTAAGAGTTTAATGCCCTCTCAATCCAACCCTTTTATTTTCCACAGTTTTATTGGCCTTGATTTAATGGTGAGGAGACATAGGGTTTGCACAAGGGCCCCACATTCCTGCCCCCTTCATCACTTTAAATCTGTCCCATGCAGCACTTCTTCCATTATTGACATCCCCAGCTTTTATATATGCCTATTCCGTGTCCTGCTGTGTCCTATGAATACCAGACCTCACCGTTTTAATAGTTTGTTCACTTTTTCTCCTTTTATGCCAAAGCGGTCCGGGTTGTCGTGCCAGAATATGTGCTTTTGTTGGGGTGATCTAAAGACAGCTCTCAGAATAGGCCTACGTTTTCACTAACCACACCTAGTATTTGTTTGCAAGTCTTACACGTTTTGAGAACATATTTTTAATGTTTAATGTAACATTTCAATGTTTTTATTTGTTTATTGAACAGTATTGAAGGAGTTCATTGTTCGTTTCTAGTCATTCCTTTTTTAAACAATTTTGGCTTTGTAAGAAATATATTGGCACAATTATATTTTTTACTACGAAAAAAAATCAAAAATTTTAGCATATGGTTATGAAATGAGTTAAGTGATCCTTTAAATATATTTATATTTGTAAATATACAAATTTACAAATATAAAATTTCTATATTATTGTATAATTTCTATATTATTGTATATTGTTATTTTTTTATCATCTGTGTTCTGTCCTGTTGCTGTCTTTCTGTTGCACTGTGGAGCTGTCACTATAACAAATTCCTCGTATGTGGAAACATACTTGGCCAATAAAGCTCATTCTATTCTATTCTTCTATTCTATTCTATAAATATTTGTTTTTATTATTATATTATATGTATGATTAATAAAATGAGCTAAGTGATCCTTTAAAAATAAATATTTGTATTTAAAAAGATATAAATATAAGTATTTTTATTTGTATTTATTATTATTTTTAGAATTATTTGTATATATTTTTTATTGTGTGTGTATTATGCATCTCAAACATGCAAAACTGCATTAAAATGTAATGGTGTTTCTGTAGTTCCTGTAGTCTTTTTTATTTATTTGATTTGAAGTCCTTTGAGACACATTTCATAGGAGTCCTGGCTAAGAAGGCACACGATTACAAAAAGTCAAAATTGAAAACACAACAAAAACAGATGCTTACACTCAGACTGTGGTGGGGTACAGTACTTGGCAGGAAACTGTCAATTGCGTATTGAGTTGATGGGTTGAGAAGCTTGTTAAGCTTATTTAAAGCAGGAAATCAGTTTGTCTGTTCTTGAGAACAGCTCTTTAGTCCCATATGTGTGCCCTTGGGCAGTCTGTCCATGTCCCATGATCCTCGGCGGCAGTCTTGTGATGTGACCACATTTTCTGAAAAGAACCTTCAGTAATATTTGCTTGTTTTCTTGTGCAGGCGTCTGTGTGCTTGGGTGGGGATTTTAGTATTTTGTTTTTTTTCTTTCTTCCGTTCACTTTACCTCTTGAACTTTTTCCCTATTGTTTCGAGTTTGTAGGTCAGCGTGTGTACACTGGTAACTCTCTCAATCCCTCTGTAAAGAATATCAGAATCAGGGAGTATCTTGGCTGCTAGATACTATCTTCTTAATCCACCAGCTCCCCATATTATGTTTCTGTCTCTCTCTATATTTATAGCATCACCTTAATGCCTCTTCAGTAACACAGTCAGGTGTGTATGTGTGTGTGTAAGAGAGATATTTTTTTAGAGAGACAACCAGACCGAGACATTTGTTCTTCTTACATGACTGCAAAGCCTCCTCATTCACCGACAGCAAGATGAACTTTCCATGTTATCGATACAATCACTGCAGGAATTGAATATTCGGGAGAGATGAATGAGAGAGTTTGGATGTGTCTCAAAAATGTGAGCGTGCTCATTTGTGTAAGTGATTGAGTATAAAACTCAATAAAAGAGACTGTTTGTAGGGCAAAATGTTTCCAGACTTCTAACATTACACATGGCGAGACACCGTGATATTTCTAAGAAGGTTGTATTTTTGTAAAGCTGTAAGTTATACTGATAAGTTTAAATGTGTACAGAGTGTAGACTCATAACTTCATACTAAATAAATTGACCTAGATCATATCAAATGTTGTGTAAGAGATAAGAGAAAACAAAATAATTCTTATGGGGGAAGTTTCTGCATCCACATTTTCTGTGGCCTTTTTGCCTCATGCCGTGCCAAAAGTATCATTTCATTTACTTCTAGTACTTTTGTTGTATGAAAAGGAATAGTTTACCCCCCAAAAAATAATAATGTCATCATTTATTCACCCTCATGTCATTTAAAACCTGTATGACTTTCATTCTTTTGTGAAACACAAATGAAGAAATTTAGAGAAATACCTCAGTGGTTTTGTGTCAATATGGAAGTCAATGGAAAACAATGTTGTTTGGATACCATCTTTCTTCAAGATATCGTCTTTTGTGTTCTGCATAGGAAAGTTTGGAATGGCATGAGGGTAAAGTATGGCTAAAGCGAATTGCAGCTAAATTATGATACAGTTGTCACTTTTCCATATGCAAACGGATTAACAGAACGTAGACATTTAAAAAATAAGTCTTATGGCATCAAATCTCTTCATTAATTTGTCATAAAAGTCTACATTTTGCGGCTAGATCATGTTCAAAATGTTTAGATAAAAAACTAAGCAGCAACTATCGGGTCAGCGTTGGAAGCGCTCAGTGTTTTCTGTAACGTACGGTCTCTGCTCCATCATGCTGTCTCGGGTTAGCTTTCTTATGCAAGCTTTTCAAATGATCTTAAATATCTACCATTTTTCCCCCTGAGAAATGTTCCGTGTCATGATGCTGTGATGGTCAGAGCGGCATAGGTGAACACACGTCAACAGCTAAAATGATAGATATATTTCATTCATATTCCAAAATGCAAGGCATATGTATGTAGGTATAACTGATCTATTGCCCTGTGCGTTGTGCAACAATAAATAAAACTTTGTTTTATTGTTTTCAAGAAGTTTTTTAAAAAAGTGAGTATTTCCAGCATGCCCTCGTGCTAGCAATAAAATAAAAAGAAATTCACAATCTTTGCTAGTATCTTACACTTTCTAATCATATTGAATACACATGTTGCATAGGATTTAAACAACACATTTTAATGACAACGAATTACAAATAACTGAACGGAGCTAGAATCTCGGACTCACCGCTGAACCGAGCACAGAGGGATAACCAGCCAATAGGACAACCCGTTTACCCTGGCCTGTCCAATCATATTGTCCAATCATTATTGGCAAGCAGAAGTGTTACCTTCCTGTTACCTATGAAATATATAGACAACTACAAAAACTAAAGATATTTTATACTTTTAGTTCATTTCAGTTTTTTTTTTTTTTTTCTTGTAAAGCCTTGCCATAAATACTAAAGTGAAACTGAGGGGGCACAAATCAGATCTGAGGGTGCAATGCCCCCTTTTTCCCCCTTGTAGCGCCGGGCCTGGTGAGGATGTAGATTCTGTTGCATATTTTAATAAAAGTTTTATAAATCAAATTGATAGCCGGTGGATTTGGTACTTGCTCACCTGACATAAATCGTAAAAGTTAGATTTTGCATTATTGTAAGCAGATTGTGTGAAAAGCATGTGAATTAGTAAACTAACATTACATCATTAGTTCTAAAAAGAATTCTTTCCTGGACATTTCCAGCAATTAAACCTCAATTTTGGAAATTAAACTACTTTAAAAGTACCTCAAGTTAGTTTTCACCACTACGGCTGTGTGTGGGTTCTAATGACTCAGGCCAATTGTTGTTGTTTTGTTGTCTTTGAAAGCAAAGGCTTATCTGCTCTAGCTTTACCTTAGAGGTCATAAAGAAAATTGATTGTGTGTGTGTGTGTGTGTGTGTGTGTGAACTGTGTGTGGTGTGTGGCGTGCGTGCGTGCGTGCCTGCGTGCGTGCGTGCGTGCGTGCGTGCTGCGTGCGTGCGTGCGTGTGTGTTTGTCCTTGCTACTCTCAACAAGCATTCATTTTAGTGCATCTCTTAGCTTGCTAATTAGGCCTGATTGTTCGCTTCACTGTGAGCTTGCTGGGAATGTAAAGCACTAATCCAAATTTACGTCCCTTGACGAAGTATCTAAACATTCAGTTGCTATTAGTCTTGACCACTCTCTGAATGCTCATAAAACCTGTCGTTTCACACCCCAAACACCGCTTTTACGCACATACATATACAGGGGTGATGTGGGATCTGGAGAATGGTAAATGGATATTAGGAGTAAAGCACATTTAACTTATGCGTTTGTTCTGTTTTTCAACCTTTTACTTTGTTTTCTATCCAAATGAGAAATCATTGTAGGGATTTAATGGAAATTAGATGAAGTCAGTGTTGTGTTTAAGTATTCTTAAAGTAGTAAAAAAATAGGCTCATTAATCAGAAGTATTCCAGGTGATAGAATAGATCACAGTGAAGTTCAGTTCAGAGAGAAAGAGAGAGAGAGAAGAGAGAGAGAAGAGAGAGAGAAGAGAGAGAGAGAGAGAGAGAGAGAGAGAGAGACAGAGAGAGAGAGAGAGAGAGAGAGAGAGAGAGAGAGAGAGAGAGAGAGAGAGAGAGAGAGAGAGAGAGAGAGAGAGAGAGAGAGAGAGAGAGAGAGAGAGAGTGAACGAGATAACTTAAGCTTATTGAGTCTGAATAAGAAGGAAAAGACTGCAAATGTTTCTTTGTAGATGTTTTATTGTGTTTACAGTTACATTAGCAGATTTTTTCGAAGGGTGTGTGTGTAACAGTTTATCCGTGTGAAACAACATCTATTGTTTGATGGCCAAATCCAGTTAATTTCCACATTACTTGTTGCATAATACTAAATCCATTTGGAGCCTGGTATTATCTTAGCTTAGAGGTGTGTGTGCGTGCATGCATGCGTGTGTGTGTTTGATACATTAAGCGGTCTCAAATTTGAAAAATTGTGGCCTTCTCATGAAAACAAAAACTTCAAACCAGTTTAAACCAGCCTAAAGGGATAGTTCACCCCAAAATGAAAATTCTGTCATCATTTGCTCACCCTCTTGTCATTTTAAACCTGTATTGCAGAACACAAAAGAAGATATTTTTTAAAATGTTGGTAAAAGAAAACCGTTGGTCCCCCATTGACTTTTGTGTCCATACAATAGTCCAATAATTTGTGTCCAATACAAAAGTCAATTGGGACGTTTCTTGGTTACCTACATTCTTCAAAATATCTTCTTTTGTGTTTTGCAGAGGAAAGAAAGCCATATAAGGTTCAAATGACAAGAGGTTGAGTAAATGATGGCAGAATTTTCATTTTTGAGTGAACTATCACTCCCAGTCTGGTCTAAATGTACTTTCAGGTACTTATCAACTGGACAGCCTTGGAGACCAGCCCGCTAACCAGTTAAACCAGTTTAAGCCTGCCAAGACCAGCAAACCAGCTTAGGCTAGTAAAGCAGTTTTCTCATTAGAATTGCATGCAATACATTTAATCATTTAGCAGACGCTTTTATCCAAAGCGACTTACAGAGAGTTCAGGAAGCAATAAAGCGATATGTCATACAGGGGCAATAAAACAATAAGTGCTAATACCAAGTTACTAGTTCCCACAAAGGCCAGAACAATACCTGAAAGAGATGGGGTGTAGGAGTGTAGGAGGGTGTGAAAGTATACATAAATCCAAAATGCTAGTATTGAAGTATTAAAGTGCATGTTTGTTAATGCATTTTGCGTACCTGTGATTTTGGTTGCATATGTAATCTTACCACCAGACTAATGTTCATGTTAGACTTCCTCTCGCATAAGAAACCATGCTCACTCATGCACACAGAATGACCATGAATTCATGTTTCAACTCCATCATTCCAAATGTAAAGTGGCAACATGAAGGCACGTGTGTACCTAAATCACTCGAATGCTGCTTTTTCAAACATTCACACTGCATAAGCACAGAGGCACAGAGGCCCAAGACGGACAGCGCTCTCGCTCACACACACACACACACGCACACACACACACACACACACACACACACTAGCGCAGGACTGAATGCGAGAGCATTGCAGTAGGAACTCCCTTATGCACTGCAGCACAGCATGCAGACCCGGATACAGAAAACGAACTGAATAGAGAGACCAGGAGAGAGGTGAGGCGTAGGACAGGAAAGAGGATGATGCTGTAGAACCTTGGAGACGAGGAGCCGATCTAGAGGAGAAGATGTCACGGTCCATGCGACTGCTGCTTTTGCAGAGATCTCTGAGTGAACACATAAGATTCTCCACCTGCAGGGCTCTGGATCTGTTGAATAAGAACACACAGGACCAGAGGTTGACAGGTGAGTGTCAGGTCATGTATCTGAGAGGGACTATGGCCTCTTTATGTCATATTTAGACGAGAGAGTCATTTCTCATTCAATTTTAAACGTGTTTTATACTCCTTTGTCAAATGTATTGACGCATAGCCTATGCATTTTCTCTTGAAAAACATACTGTCGTAGTACTGTGGTATTACCATCTGATAGCATCATCGTGTTAGTTGGTACTGGATTATCATAGTTTGCTGTACCATGGTATTTACACAGCACCTCAAGGTAATTGTGATTATACCATGGTACATGTCCAAAAACATACATATGTGATAAATGTTATGGGTATAATGCACCTGTTTATTCTAAGGTGAGACCAGTGCAGTCCTAGCTCAAATATGTTTTCATTTTACATGCAGGGTTCGATTCCGAATAAACATTTTAGTTACGTAAACAAATTTGAGCTTGATCACATGCAATATTGCAATTTTGTTTTATTGAAGAAAACTTGTAGCTGTAAAAGAGTTTGCAGTAAGATGAGGTTGGGTAGGTAGTGACTTCATTTTTAGTAAAAAGCAAATGATTTGCAAAGGAAGTCACCCGATTGGACCAAATTTAGATATGTGAAACGCATGTGATTCCTGTTTCACAGCCACGGTTTTTAAAAAAGGGGGGCCAAATGCCCAAAATTGACAGAATGGCACTTTCTGTAAGTACTCTCTGCTATCCAGGAAGTGTAGCGATAACTTAATTACTTTACTGAATGCTTTTCTCATAATGCATTATTAATCTGATACCTGATACTGTGTTGTTTTAAGTGGATATCTTCTAGCTGTAGAGAAAAAGTGCTGTATCATTGTCAACCCTATTAAAGATGTCTGAAAATCAGTGCCGGGAAACCATTCACCGTCATGAGTGATTTATGGTGTGTGGGAGAGAGAGACTGATGGAGATAGACGGATAAACCGTGTCTTCTGTCTTATGGGTTTTGTGTGTTTTAAAGTTTGTTCTATAATGCATACCCAAGACTTAGTTTGCTAGATCGCACCCACTGCACTTTTCTCGTGAATTAATAATGCGAGACAGCAAGCCATCAGCCAGTAAGCTACGTCTATGTCTCAAAAAGATACTGCAGAACAATCATGTAACTCACAGCAAATGCTAAAAGTTTTATGAGCCACCAGCATGGCCTGATGGTTTATTTAATAGTGTGAGCTTACACTGAGGATCACAACCTGTATGGATATAGCTTATTTGGACCTAGAGAGGACTGCACAAATAAACACACCTAGTCTAAAGAAATAGAAGTCGACAACTCACTGATATAAGCTCAGTTTGATAGTCTTTTCTTTTTGTCGGGCTTTTGCTGTGGTGGTCACTTAACCTCAGTTAAAGTGATAGTTCACCCAAAAATTAAAATGATGTCATTAATTACTATGTCATTTCGAACCTGTATGACTTTCTTTCTGCAGAATAGAAAGTTAAATATTTTTAAGAATGTTGGTAACCAAACAACAGCGGTACCCATCGACTTGCATTGATTTTGTGTCTATAGAAGTGAATGGGTACCGCCGTTGTTCGGTTACCAACATTCTTCATCTTTATACAGATTTAAAATGACAAGAGGGTGAGTAAATGATGACATCATTTTTATCTTTGCGTTATCTATCACTTTAAAATACAAGTATGCTACTTAAAATAAAGTATGCTACTTAACGCTGTTTTGAGACAGCATCTTTTAACTGGATAGCAAATACAAATGGATTTGAAATAAAAAATGCAGTTTAGAATTTATTATTATTATTACAGAACAAGACATATTTTCAGGTGAAATTCAACAAGATGATAACAATTATGTGATAAATAAAGGGTGATACGTTGTTTAATACAAATATTTAAAAAGGTAAAAAATACTTAGTTTGGTCCTTCTTGAAAATAAATCACTTGTTCACCTTGGTTTCTGAAGCACATGAGAGTGATAAGAGGTTTTGGAGAATGTTTTCGTGTCAATGTGCGATGATCTGTGTACAGAACATTCAGAGCAGGTGCCGTCCAGCCGAGGTACAGGCTGTATCCAACATGGTTGAGCAAAACACAAACATACCCAAACAGACTGCCGACATCACATAATTAATAATCGCCTTCTGTTTGCTTGAATAAGCTGTTTATGTGATAAATCGCTAATATTACATGTAATATGTTTTATAAGCACATTTTGGTCAGCAAGTATATTTGATAACTGCTTTATGTTTACCTACAGTAAACTGGGGTTACAAGAATTGCACCCAAAAGTCTCATTATCTGCTTGCTATTTGTAACCCTTCTTTCTGTCCTTTTTTGGGGACATAAGCATCAGATTTTATTTTAAGCATTATAAGATGTTACTTCGCCGCAGCACACACGCGACTTTTCAGACTATACCATACACTCCAGCTTGATCTTCCGGCAATGTCCACTCATAAATCACCTCCGTTGACATTCATCTCTCTGCCAGCCTCCCCACATTAGCCATAAGGCTGCCTTTTCTTGAAGTCTTCTTTCTCCAGCTTTGGAGGACCTGAGGGTGTGGATTCCAGGTCAGAGGCCTGCCCTCTCCTTTCCTTCCCTCAGGAGATGTGAACGGGTCTGAGCTGATGGATGTTGGTCTTTCCGAGCCCTCTTTCCACAGAGTGTGAAGGTATCTTCCACTCAGCACCCACAGATGAAAGAGAGGTGGGTCAAAGCGGTCCACAGAAAGTCTTTTGGGTGTTTTTTCTCCTCGTCATCCCTCTTTTTCTTCCTCTCAACCCATTGCCCTCTTCTGGCTTTCCAAGCAGTTACTATAAAGTTGTGGCTTTGGCAAGCAGGATTTTTGTAATGAAATAAAAATGTATGGGAAATGACTTTATAACGGAGTGTGGGTGTAGGCTTATCAGATGAGTTGTTTGTATGTGTTGGTGTGTAATCAAGTTGAGCATGTCAACATAAAGTGAAAGGAGTTCACTTTCCATAGTGATTTTTATTCCTTCTATGTAAAGTCAATGGGGCAAATTTTGAAGTGAACTATTCCTTGAAGAAACAGCAAAGCCTTGGTCACATTCATTAGATTGAGACAGAGAAAATAATAAGTTACTTAAAGGTGCAGTGTGTAATTTGATGGCCTGGTTGACCATCATATGTTTTTAGCAGGGATAGAAACTAATTCTGGCACACTTGCGTTCTTCGTGACTTAAAGGATTTTAAATGGATTAGTTGAAGCATCTAACAGCATAACCCAGCAGGCTAGTGGCTGATGAAAGCTCAGATTGCCTTGAGGTCAAAGGTCAACTGCGCAGCTGCAGAGTTCCATTTGCGTAACGTCTGGCGCTCTTGCTTCCAGGCGACCAGAGAACAAACTCTGCAATCAAGGGTCTTAGCACTTAACCATTAATGGAATTACATAACCTATAAATGGCTTTGTCTGACATTAAGCATTTAACTGAGAAATCTTATGAATGGGAGTTGTAACACATGCTTTGCATTATAAGACAGAACACAGCCTAAGGGTCGAATATCTTTTTACAAGAAAAAAAACGTTTATAAAAGAGACTCTTTATTTATGCAGTTGGGAGCGGATCTTATTTTCAGATTTGATTTGATTAGATGAAATCAAATTGAGAAATTGAACATTGAGTAAATCGAAGTACAGAGTGTAAGAACTTAACCTTGTGAAGGAGAACGTTGCAAAAATGATGAGTGATTTTAAAAGAACACAACAAATTAACAAAGTACGCCTTAGTTCGCCTAAAAATACTTTATTTGTCTTTCAAGCTTAAATGTATTTTTGTGAGATAATTCTTTTGGGTTTTTCTTTTCTTTTTTAAGTTGGAAAGCTCCGGTCCCCATTCATTATAATCTCATGAAAAATAGATAACATTTTTGAGTGAACAGTCTTCTTAAGAAACAAAAATGAAGAACCGTCCGCTTCACAGACTCTCAAGTGGTCTCCATCAGGTCCAAAAGCTTCATTTGGACATCCGCTGTCTTGCTGTGTGACTTTGTTGCTTTTGCTTGCGGGTGTCAGTCTTTTGTGTAATAAATGAAAAGATCAACAGTGGGGTATCTTGTTAGCTTGTCCAGTTTAAAGGGCCCTCGCCACGCTTTTGACCTCGAACCAAAGGTTCCTTAGATAGGTACATGGCCACAGAGGCTCAGAATGTGTGTGTTCATGCCTGCTAGTCACTGGAGGATGAAGACTAGAGGTGTGGTATTGTACATCCAAGTTGTTAAGTGTTAAGAACAACAAAAGAACACGGAAGTGTCAAATTAGTTGTTTTGGGTTGATCGCTACATTTCCTGCCTCTTTGTTTTGCTCTCTGTCATGTTGCTAGGCTAACAGTACGATACTCTTAGCAGAAAAAAATACTTAGCATATTTGAACAATGACATTTAATTTTTTATTCACACATTTTAGTATTGAATTTGTGAATTTTATATTGACATTATTGTTTTTGTTTTTCTGGGAATTCCTTCTCTGTGAAGGATAAATGATACTTAAAGGATACTTAACAGTTCTTGGCCACCACTGACAACCATAGTAGGAAGAATGACAATGGTATTCAAAAGAGCCCCAGAACTGTTTGCTTTCCTACATTCTTCAAAATATCTTCTTTTGTGTTTAATAGAACAAAGAAATTTACAAAGAAAAAAAATCTTACTATGGTAGTCAATGGTGGCCAAGAACTGTTTGCTTACAAGCATTCTTCCAAATATCTTTCTCTGTGTTCATCAGAACAAAGACATTTATACAGATTTGGAACAATTTGAGGGAGAGTAAATAAAGACAGAATTTTTATTTTACTATTTTACTTATGTTACTTTAAGTTATGATATTTATGGAGCACATCTGCTATGACTTCACAAGATGCCTCTGTAGGCAGCTTGCTAGCTTTTGGAACAGAGCAATGTTCACTCTTTGCCAAATGCCATGTTGTTGATTCCCACAGCTGTTCATGGCTCTCGAAATTTCAAGGCCTTTTCTCAAGGTCATCTTCTTTCCTTTCCACCTGCTCTCCATCTGGCTTCTAGCACCCACACCGACCCTGAGTATCCAATGATTTATAGCCTTCGACCCACAGGCCAGTCCATGAGTTGTGCTGTTTTTGTAAGCTGACTACCATAGAATTGTTTGGGATCCAAGTGGACTAGGCAGAAAAAACTCTGGTTTACCTCGGTAAAGCTACATAATAGAACCAGATAAGTGTAGCATTTTTCGATGTGGTTTGCCAGTTCCCAGACTAAAACAACCACATCTGAAAAGAACTTGTGTCATAATCAACTTCAATTGCACAGTTATGGCCTCAAGATATGTTTCATACATTATTATTAAGTTAAACGAACAGAATTCACACATGCATCTAATATATACAGTATATTTCAAAAATCACAATATAATATTTTGTACAAGTATACCTCAAGGGGCATAAATATTTAAAGGTTAGTTAGCCCAGCTTTTTAATGAAAAAATATTGCAGTTTTCTTGACATTTCAGCGCCATTAGCAGTAATGATGGCTCTTATCGTACAGAAAGAACAGAATGTGAAGACTCCATATCACCACCAATCTAAAAATGCCAAAGCTATTCATTGTATTATTCGTTCAAGAAGGTGCTGGTCAATGACAAATGCTTATGATAGAATGAGAGGGTTTGCTTTCTTGACCTTTGAGATCTGAGAAACAGAAGACGTGTGCATAAGTCAAGACTTATGCAAATTGTGGGTGGGCTTTTGACTTGGCCAGTAAATAAGGACAGCAACCCCCCAATACACACAAGCGTCCAGTAAGCTACAACCATAATGGTCCCTGATAGCACACTCCATCTGGCTTACTTCTATTTGACTTCTGCATTTACATCTGCAAGATATTTGCAATACATAGTTTGCTCATCTGCAATACATCTCGGAGACGTCTATAATACGTCTGCTAAAGATCTAAGAAAGAGCAGTTTCACATCCATTCTAAATCATTAACATCTTACAGATATCTTATAGATGTCTATATGACGTCTGATAGCAGATGTCTCCGAGACTTATTGCAGATGAGCAAACTATGTATTGCAGATGTCTTGCAGATGTAAATGCAGACGTCAAATAGACGTAAGCTAGATGTACGTGTGCTGTGTGCAACACTCAAGACAACTTGAAAAAGATTTTTATCTGAGCTAAATTAGCATCTAGCATAGGTTAGCTCCATATCATTAGAGATTGATGTTAATTGCATTACTCTTAAAACACAGGTCCATTTCTGGTTGGTTAGAAAATGTGGAAATTATTTCAAATTTTCACATGTGGGTCTGAGAAAATGTTTGTGTGTTTGTCACATAGTGCTCAGAATGTTCTGAGCCTTGAGCCATGATCATCTTCAAACACATTCTGCACACCCATCTCATAAAGCTGCTGAGAGGGAAAAGATAATGTTTAATTAGACCACAATCTCAAGGGAGTGATGCGTTTGTGTGTGTGTGCGTGTGTGTGCTTGTGTGTGTTTTTGTGTATTTGAGGGGGTAATATGTCCAGGAATGCAATGCGTGCCTGTGTGTTTGCGCGTGCATCTTTATAACTCCTCAACTGAGCTGATGTTCACAGTTGTCTTATCTTCCCCTCGGTTTGAAACATTCCTTCCTGTTTCTTGTGTTTTCTGTCAACGGTTGTGAGTCTTGCGGCTGCCACTTAGCACATATTGCGCAATATACCTCCCAATCTCAAACAGTTTTATCTTGTCAACCCTCACGTTGACAATCATTTAACTATACAAAGTTAACCTTAGTTTTTGTTTTTATTTGTAGCAAATCAATAGTAACCATTAATGTACTAGGGTTTCACCACAACATTTTCAGTTTTACTATAGTATTTGTGGTAAGATGTGTGTTAAATTATTGTAATACAAATGGTAATCAATCTGCCAAAAATCATGTTTACTTGTTTTCCAGTAGAAAAGCATGGTTAATTTTCCTAAATTTTGCATGTGCATTTTTTTGCAGATAGAATCCATTATGACATTACTTACCTGCAAGATCTTTTACACTTTTCAATAGTCTGACCTCTCAATTGTTTGTGTATTTAACTTGTAAAGTTGGACTGTTTGCCAGTTTGTTTAAATAAAGTTACTGTAGGTAGCAAGTTTTTAAACAACCTTGTAGTGTTTTATGTGTGCAAACATGAGTAAAGTCTGTGAGAGCATATTGTGAGTGAGTTGCTCTAATTCTACACTATTGCTTTTGGTCTGCCTCTCTCTCTCTCTCTCTCTCTCTCTCTCTCTCTCTCTCTCTTTCTCTCCTTTACCCTTTCAGTTCTCAGAAAGTCAGAGGAATGTTTTCCTAAACCCAGCGACACTGTAAAACTTACACCAAAGGCTATTTGCTTTCCTTTCATTGCTATTTTTTTTCTCTTTTCCATCCTTCTCACTTTTTCTGTCTCTTGCTCTCTTTGAGTTTTTTGCCCCCGTTGAAAGTATAAGTGTGAAACCTGATTGAACCATTAATGAAAAAGAATTCTTATGGAATAATGTTGAATGTCCTTACGAATCAGAATATCATTGTTGAGGTGGGATTTTTTTACTTGGACCAGTAAGCAACTACCCCCATAACATCCTAGAAACTACCATGTAAGAATATTAGCAAGCAACCAGAAAACACTAGCAACAACATAGCAATGACTTCCTTTGATTTGACTCTAAATGTGTGTGAGTGATGATCCTAAAATCCAATGAATTAGGGTTTATTCATAGCCCTAATGAAACAGCTCTAAAGCCAAGGTGATGTCATTAGTCAGCGATGAACTCTGTCAACAGACAAATCCAGACATACTCAGACCATTTACACAGCAGTGAGCCATCGCACATCATTCATTTGAAGCCTCTAACCAGCCCTGTCTGAAAGGAACCAATATTCATGTTTTTACATCGAAAAAACGTCCTTGAAAGTGGTATGTACAAATATTTAAATCGTGTGCTGGGTGATTTCAGTGATGAACGTCTGATTTTACATCCTGTCTAAAATGGCCGATTCAGCAGTTCGCACCATTTTTACAATCGGCCTGATAAAATCCAACTTTTGGGAAATTTCCAGGTGTCATTCACTCTTAAAAATAAAGGTGCTTCACGATGCCATAGAAGAACAATTTTTCTCTAAATGGTTCCATAAAGAACCTTTAACATCTGAAGAACCTTTCTGTTTCACAAAAGGTTCTTTGTGGCGATAAAAGGTTCTTCAGATTATAAAAAGCTAAGAAAGAGATGGTTCTTTCAAGAAACTTTGACTGAATGGTTCTTTGTGGAACCAAAAATGGTTCTTCTATGGCATCGCTGTGAAGAACTTTGAAGCACCTTTATTTTTAAGAGTGTACATTGTGACAACTGTGATGTAAGTTTGCATTACTTATAGACTTAGGCCATGATACTCCTTGCAAATGTTTTTATATTTATACATTTAAAAATCTTCTGAAAGCCATCCAGTGTATATTTTTGTGTCACATTTTTAGCTAAAAAAAAGGTTGTTAATAAACCCTGTGGTTGGCGGTTACGGTATAGAGCGTATATTGCAAAATGCACAAAAAGGCTCTCTGGGCTTCCTCATTTCTGAAACACAGAGGGTGTTTGTGTAGATTTGAGCCCACGCTACATACCCCACTCTTATCTTCAGTGCTTCATCTGTTCTGCGTGTGTTTATTTACCTGTGGTGATAGCTGAGACTGTGGGAGCTTCATAGCCTGTTAACAGGGGTCTCGTCTTGCTGACCAGCGGCCCCTGCCTGGTCAGGGGTCCCAGGCTGTGTAAGTGAACCACATCTCCTCTTTTTATATTATAGTCACTCAAGTCACAGAATAAAAATTGTATTTATTTAGTGGCGTTCAAACATGCATCCTTTGCTTAAATAATCTACTCAAAAAACTTTTTGGTAACACTTTACTTAAAGTCTTTATGTTATAAAGGGTTATTAAATGGTATGATGCATTATAATTGTTCATAATGTGTGTTGTAATACATTAAGGCGTGGTTTCCCACATAGGGATTATCTTAAATCAGGACTAAGCCTTAGTTATATAAGGACATTTACGTAGTTTTTACAAACATGGCATACAAAAACGTCACTTGTGTGCATTTTGAGACAAAACAATGGTACTGGTGTATTTTAGGATGCAAGTTGTTTACAGTTTAGACAGCTCTAACATTTACTGTAGTCAAGGACTAATCTTAAACCCTGTACGGGAAACCACCCCTAAATGTTGTTGTAAAGAATTATAACCCGTGTAACAATGAATTGATTAGTGTTATAATGTATTAACTGTAATTACAATTATTCATGAGACATTACATTACAATGCATTATTAGGTGCATTACAAGGCTTAAGTAATGCATTAAAACTACTTTTATAATGCAATATACTGTATAAATGCTTTAAGTAAAGTGTTACCGAGTTTTTTAACTCTTGAAGAGTATTATAAACTACGAAAGGATTTTAATAACAGCATTGCTGTTGTTCATTCATAAAGGCATCACAATCTCCTGCTTTGTTGTTTTGGTTATGCACAGCGCTTGAAGTGGGCCGGCACTTCTCTATTTAAATCTTTAGCATACCTTCACTTTTTCTTGCGTACCTGCACTTCTCACATGTTGCCGGTACTTTGCCACTCCGAGTCAAAGCGTCATTGTGTGTGGGTGATTCGCTAGAGCCAGTGCATTAGCATTAGCCGTTACATATTTTTGGCTAAAGTTTACAGGCTTTCCATCTTTCCATCAAATTACAGAGGCCAAGCAGCAGTCAGCCAATTAGACTAAAGAAGACAGAACATTCAGCCAATCAAATTGCAGGCTGCCACAAACGACTGTGTAGTTAGATGTGAGAAGGCAAACATAACAAGCCAACGGTTTTACAATAAAAATGATGAATGGTAAGATTTCAGAGATGCAAACTACTTGTCTTTTGTGAATTCGGCTGTTTTAAATGAAAACTTAGGTGGTTTGTCACATAATGTGATGTGTGTTCGACTTGACATGCCTAAAACATAACATATACACTAACAGTACAGTGTGTATATGATGGATTTAATTAACAGAAGAATTCCATAGACTGCAGATCTATTATCACAGGTAATAAAATTACTATTTTTGGTTAAATGTATTATTGTATTATTAAATCGGTTGTTTGGCAAATGCTTCCTTTAGTAAATAAATGTGTTGTACAATGTCCAAATACTGTTTTTTCGTTCTATAAATTTCCAATTTGGTAATAATTTGCATATGGCGAATTAGAGAGTACCAGAACCTTTTTTTCCCACTCCAAGCACTGGTTTTGCAAACTCATGCTTCATTTCCCTTTTGGGTGGTTGTTGTGGCTTCATTGACGATTACAAGACATGGCCTTAAACCTGTTGTCTGTCCTTATCATCAGCATTCTTTCTTTCTCTCTCGGTCTCTGCAAACTGTGCTGATGATAACAAGTAAAAGTTATTTGAGGAGATATGTTGTGTCTGCAGTTAGGAAGTCTTGAGGGATATTTGAGTTGGATGCCCTTCTATACACTACAAAGTACAGTATATAATGTTTTTTTGCATTTTAATACGGTGTCTTATTAGACCTTAACCATAACTATCACGTACAATAGTATATATCAGAGCACCATGTATTGCAGAATATTACAGTTTGCGTATGTAAAGTAACCTGCAATTTTATGTTGTAAACAGAGATGGCAATATGGAGGCAACAGCTAGGAGTGGCTTTTGTCTATTTATAATTGGTTTGGACACGCTTTAGACTGCTATATAGACAGGATGTAAACAGGAGTAGAGAAGGAAATTGGGATTGAAAGCATCACAGGTCAGACTCGAATCTGTGTTACCCATTTGAGCACTAAGGTTTACCATGTCTGTTTTATATGTGCACAGAGCTGTACCGCAGATCCAACCCGGTCTCATGAATTGCGTATAAATAACACGCTGTTGCATTATCATGAAATATGTACGCCAAAGTTTGATTTTGCGTGCATATGATACGCCAATGTTTGCGTGCACCTCGCTGGAGAGCAGCCATTTTGAAACGTACATGAAGAGGAAACACTGAAATAATTAAAATAATACTGTTAGGTTTAGGGTTTGGGTAGAGGTTATAATATGCACGCACGCTAACATTAGGTTTAGGGTTTGGGTTAATAAGGTTAATAAGGTTAATAAGACAAATTGCCGGTTAATATGCACGCGCGCTAAATTGGCGTATCATATGCACGCAAAAATAGGCGTATTTATGCGCGCAAAATCAAACTTTGGCGTACGTATTTCACGATAATGCAACCCGCGTGTTATTATTACGCAATTCATTCTCCAGATCTAGTGACACAAACTATTTATGCTTCGACATTGAGAAGAAAGACACCAGAAGTAATATGATTTTGTTTAAGATATACCTCCATTTAAACATTTAAAGATTACTATGCCTGATCCTGTATCTCAGAATCAGAATTTGCTTTATTGGCCAAGTGTGTGCAAACACACAAGGAATTTGTTGTGGTTTTTGAGCACTGGTACATACATATATACTTGACATGAAAACTGGAAGAACAATTAATAAGTATAAATAAGTATAGAGGTAATAATGTTGCTTAAAATTTGGAACAGAGGATTTATGTACAGATTTACTGTATATTTAGTTGTATAAATAAAATGTTCATATGTATTTACATAATCCTTAAGAGAGAGGTGGAATTAGGATTGGAGCAATAAATTACAGGAAAAATAAACGGGTAGTAATTTCAGTGTTAGCTGTTTAAGCTGGAGATGGCATTGAGGAAAAACTGTTTGCCTAGATGTTCTGATGGACAGAGATCTGTAACGTTTCTTCATTCTGGAGTTATACAAATCCTGAAGGTTGGGCAGGTTTACACCAATTATCCTTTCAGCTGTCCTAACAGTCCGTTGCAGTCTTCTTGACTTGCTGGCTGAGATGTTATGTGTCAAGAACCCTGCACACACAATCACACAGGTTATGACCTGGTCTTCTTCTTCTTCATTACATTGAGTGTTTCTGCTCTCTGACAGGCAGTGGAAGGTAATTGCAAGCATGTTTCTATTAAAATGCAATTTTCACAAACCCTAACCTAGTTTCTATACTGGCCTTTCAACCAAACAGCAGGCTATTAGCATCATTGTCTAATGTTATAGCTGTCACGGGTTAAAGATGTTATCAGCTACACCTGTCGAAATCATTCTGACAGCAGTATATGTAATAGCTAAATAAAATAGATACAAGTAAAAAACTAAAACAAAAATGTAATTTAAAACCGAACTGAACTGAACATTTACAACTAAAACGAGAGAGTAGAAGGAAATAAAAAAGAAGACAAACCACCTGTAAGCTCCAAGCTCCTATGAAAAAAAATCCTTCCAAATATTACATGAAATATTATAAACGAAAATAAAAATATCTCTTCATGATCTGTCAATAGTTAGTGCTCTCTGTAAAGTAACTCAATGATATACAGTATTGTCTCTGGCAAAAACCTCCAAACGCTCTTTGCCAAAAGCCTCCCAATGCGATGTAGATGCCTTGTGTAAATGATCATTCTGTGTCAGGTGAAGATCTGTTACTCAATCTTATGCTACACCCAAACTATCTTCTTAAACCCCCTACTATTAGTTTGGGCAAAATATGTAAATTTGTGCCAGAAACCATGCAGTTAAAAATTGCTGAGATTATCTTGTTATTCGGTGTGCTCCAGGAATGCTTTCTGGGTCAGACTTTCTTTGAAAGTGTTGAAACCGCTGAGAGTTTGATGAAAGATGCAACTGAGAGAATCTTGAGATGAAACAGCTCCCCGTATTTGCCATTTCATGCGAGTCCTGGCGTTTACGTCGATGCAAAGATGAGTAAAACACTTACAGTACATTTCAATATGAAGCTGAACTAAGACAAACAGAAACCATCTGACTGACATGTAATGTATTTGTGAGGGTTATCTGAATTAGATATTGCTGGAGCAACTCCAAACCAGCACTGACCAGAACAAATCTGTCTGAACCTGCATGCTGGTCTAAGCTGGCATTTTAAGCAGGAGTAAATGACAGACAAAAGGAAGCCGGGGTTTGAGACAAATTGTCCTGTGATTTTTCAAAGTGATAGAGAGAAAGAAAAGCACGGACGGAAGAAACCGAGAGATTGCTCTAGCCCAAAAAGGGCCAAATGTCCCGAGGCCTTCGTTTCCCTGTCCTCTCCTGTACAGCTTTCTATGGCTCCTTCTCAAGACACACGCTTACTGTCCAATCCCGGGTCTTCTCCTCAGGGCAGACTCGCGGCATCTAAAGCTTTCTGATAAGGGCGGTGTCACCGTCACCTTTAACCTCCGACCTTGAGGTCACAGACTAAGTGTCGTCCCGACAAGCGGCTCAGAGGGCCACCGCAGCGCAGTGTCACCCCCGAGACATGAACCCTGTCGATTGAACTTTGACATGCGACCTCGACGATGCTGTAATGATGTTGTAATAATAGGGGCGATGGAGCGCCCGAATGTAGTGCTGACACTATTTAACACGTGGGTGTATGTGTATGTGTGTGTGTTTAAATGTTGTTAGCCTATGGCCATATGTGAGGTGGAGAAAGATGGGGGTTTCTACACCATTACTGCCAGTGAGGTTATCTCTTCCCTTGCTAGGGTACATCTGGCTCATAAACCACACACTCTGTCACTCTTAACACAAACACACGCACATCTAGATACACACACTCTCTTTTTTGCCGTTTTCAAATTGCAGAAGATTTATTACTCTGTGGTTTCTTGCGCAGCGCTGAAAAGAAACAATAATACACAGACAATTGCATTTGGCCTTCGTCTCCATTTGCTCTCTATCTAATCTCATTGCTGTGTAGAATAAACAACTGAGATATTATAGACCATCAAGATACACGTCAGTGATCTTTAAAAAGCTCTTATTTACTTAAAATACATCAAGATGTGTGTTCGTGTCTCTCTGCTGTTTTTCACTTTTCACGTTAGTTCAAATGTGTCTCAAAGACGTTATCCGATAACTAGCGTGAGAAGATTTGACAGCCGGCAGATACGGTTCAAATGCTCGGAGCACAAAAGTGAAAAGTCATTAATAACGCTTTCCAATGTTGTTGTTTGTTTGTTTATGTTCACCATGGTTCCCTGCGTTCCTGGCCTAATCACCAGCACATTAGTCTGGAAGTTTCACTGCGAAGGCATAAACGCTGCAGAGCCCGGTCTCTTCTGACCTCTCGTACAACCTTTGCGCTGGGAAAACAATAGACTCGTTTTTACGACACTTGTAGATGGTTCTTCCGTTGCTTGTTACGACCCGACCTCAACTAGGCCTGTGTTGTGTTTGGAATGAAAAATAAAATGTTCATTTCAAACTTAAAAGTAAGCCTATTCTGTGGATGCTTAATTCCGTGGATGCGATGATGCATTGAAAATCTTGTGATGTCCTTTTTGAAACAATCATGTTTTATCGGTAGGCTGCTGATAATGCCCTTTGTATGGCGACACATCGTCAGTTGTGCACCTCAGCCTGATTTGGTGTTTTTATATAAATTGATGTTCTCTCAACTGAAAGGATTGGCGCAAAACTATTTCTCTTATATAGACCACTTCGGAAAATGTAAACCACGCGTATACAACCAACAGAACATTTATTAACGTATCAAAATAATAATAATATTAAGATTTCATTATATATGTAAGATTGAAATGAAAATATGAAACCAGAAGTGCTGCTGGGCCAGTGTCTGGGCCTGGGCCAATATCTTGCTGCAAAGTGGTCTATAGATGGTGTTATCGGACGTACACGTCTGGCCCGAAGTTAACTTCCGGTCTTTCTTTGTTTGTCGGTCTGGCTAATGGCTAATAATATACCTATTTATATTTTATTTATATTAATATTAATTTATATTAATATTTGGTTGCATAATAATTGTATTAAATAAACAATTTGTTGAATTATATGGTATGTTAATTTTATTAAATAAACAATTTGTTGAATGGGTTGTGTAACTTTGTTGCATTTAAGTTTAGCCAAGTAACGGTTCTTTTACTGGTAATCCCCAAAATAATACTGGCTAGACATATTTTTAACTTTCTAGCTGATGTAATTTACTTATTTCTTTTGCTTGTTTTCAGAAATAATCCTCAGGGACTCTATCCTTTGCGGATGTGTACCAGAAGTTAAGTTTGGGCCACAAAAGCATGCATGCCCAGTAACGTTTATATTATTGCTTTGAAACTGTCTATACTTTATATATTTATGGGAGTGGCTAGCCATGTTTTGCATTGGTTTCTGCACAGCTATAATGTGTTAGCTTGGGGTCAGTTACTCCAGATGTTTCTGGAATTCAATCTGATGGGGGTTGGGATGTTAAGTAGAGGTCTAGATCTCTAGAAGTTGTTGTCATAGCTTCAAGACTGCAGCTGGACGGTATTAGCACTAAGCCTGACTAAGGAATCTTGAATTCTACTAAATAGGATAACTTCATCTATCAAAATCTCTATCCGTTCAATTAGCACTAGGTCTAACTAAGGAGTCTAGTATTACGCAAAATGGGATAACTGCTATACTTCAATTCAGTGAGGTCTCTGAATGGCTTAAAAAACCACGTCAAGTCACGTTTGACTAGCTGAGAATTTCAGAAGCCTTCTACCGATTTGGCTTCTCATCACAGCAACAGCCGGTCACCAACTCCCCCGCTAATACTGGAGGTCAGGGGTCCAAGACCCTCAAATATTGGGATGGCCCATGGGGGTGATCTGCTTTGATGAAGTCTGGAATGGTTAAAAGCGCATTTCTATGAATCAAATTGAATTCTTTCTCTGTGGGGACCTGAGTTTTGATAAGGCAATTGATCTGCGTCTCCTTTTAGTCTGGGATGGATGATTTGGACAGACCATTTTTCTGTTCAAGGCATAGCTGTTTGTTTTAAACAATCTTGACCTTTCCCAGACCATGATATAAGGAATGCCAATGTTCTGTGTGATGTATTCTTTAAAGCTTAAGTCATGAAGCAGGAAAATACCTCGTAACGTATCTGTGAAATGGTCACCCTCCCCATTGGTGTGTTGGTTTGAGAATTAATCATATTAGTCATAACGCAACCATTTAAAGAATCTCAGTGCTGTTTGGACTGCTCTGAGAAGATATTGTTCATTCTTGGTTTTGAGTAGGAGATGCCGATAGCTGTTTATCTCCTGGGAATTGAGCTCATTTTTTTATTTAAGACACCATTGGCATGTTGGCAGCTATATATATACAGTATATACTGTATATCCATTTTTCAAAGCCACTTGTCCTTTGTAGAGTTGCAGGAGGGTTGCGACCTATCTGAGCATCTTAGGCTGTAGGCAGGAGAAACCTTGGATAGACGTTCATCGCATCGTTTTATTAGCATTTTTTTTTGAGAATGTAAAAAGATGGCTAAAACACCTGGGCCGACTTGCGTCATTCTTCTTTAATCAAATCCTCTTGCGCATAACATGTTTGTTTATTCTTCTTAATCAGTAGGATTCCATAGATTCCTTCTCGAAAGCCCTCATAACGGCGTGGGCCGCAAGATTAACATCCTTGTGCACCTCCCGCTGCGTGCGGGACAGTGGTGGTTAAGACTCTCCAAACTTTTAAGAGGAGCTAGTTGAAAATGCGAACAGTGCTAAATATTCTTCTTCAATGGCTCCTTCTGTGCCCACCGGCAGATCCCACCCCTCAAGAAAATCCAAGAAACACCCCAACTTTGGGGTCCCACCCTACTCTCGCTTCTAGTTAAAGAGGAGCATTCACTGAGATGTCCTCAAGGGGCCCAAATCCCCCACCACACATAAACACAGGGACTTGAGGTCAATCACTCACTTTGTCTCCATCTAATTGAAGGACCCAAAGGAGCTCCTGAATCTCTCGCACATCCTCACTCTCTCTTTCTCGCAGCTTAGCAGAGTGAACTAGGTCAATGGTGTTGTGAAATGACTGAGCTAATTCTACAGGCAGCACAAGACATGTTTTATCACCTGACCTTGTGCTATTCGTCAACTCATGCCTGGAGTACTGTCTAATAACCACCACATAAACCCCACAGGAAACCAGCAAGGTTTGACAAACCAGAATAGCATCAAAGGCATTATCAGGTGTTGCTCATGTATCTGGGAAAAAAACAATACTGACGTCATTAAAATGAAGAAATTTGGTCCTTACTCCAGACGTTTACAACAGTTGTCAATTTCAGCTTAGCCCATGAAAAAATTTGTGTTACATTTTTTAGGGTTGTCAAACTATAAATCACGATTAATCGTATCCAGAATAAAAGTTTGTGTTTCGTAATATATATATCTGTGTATTGTGCATATTAATTGTGTGTTTATAAACACATACATTTACTGTATATGCATATTTAGGAAATATTTACATGTATTTATTTATATTTACCAACAATTTTAATTATACAGTATATAACCGTGTATTAATTTAAGTATATGTTTTTATAAATACAAAATTTATATGCACAGATCACATACATGTATTATGTGTCACGGGTGTGGGTGGTGGGTGAGACAACAGACAAGGATACACAGACAGAGGACCCAGATGCAGACAGCGGGTAAGGGGTTAATATGGACGTTTAATAAAATAAAACACAAAATACAAAACAAAGACCCACGTGGGGGTAAACAGAGGGAACAAGAACAAGACTAACTAAACTGACAAGACTAGACTAATAACATATCACATAACTACAAAATAAACCAGACTAACTAAAAGACAGGAACACAGCAACTCACCCACACGACAAACGCAACACAGTGTAATGACCCGACACAAGACAAAGAACACAGGGGCATTAAATAAAGGGACAAATCAAAGGGGAACAGGTGTGGGGCATGAACTAATATACAACCAATAACGAGAGATACAAAAGGGCGGGAACAGAGACGCCACACCGGAGAGAGGGAGTATATGGAATGCCAAAATTGTCTCTCTCCACATAAAACAAGAGGTTCTATCATGGTTCTGCCACTAGGTCAAGAAAAGCAAGACAAGGTGGGGCAGACCCATGACAGAAGCCCCTCCTTAAGGAGCAGCATCCTGATGCTCCTCAAGGAACAAACAAGACTAGACAGACTGTGACAAAAAAAATAACTATACAAAACACGACCAAAACGAGATACATAGAGAAAAAAAAAGTCCAAACAAAGACATGGCGCCGGCACGAAGGCCGGCTGGACAGCACATGGCCCCGGCTAGAAGGCCGGCTGGACAGTTAATGGCGCCGGCTGGAAGGCCGGCTGGACAACACACGGCGCCGGCTGGAAGGCCGGCTGGACAACACACGGCGCCGGCTGGAAGGCCGGCTGGACAGTACATGGCACCGGCTGGAAGGCCGGCTGGACAGTACATGGCGCCGGCTGGATGGCCGGCTGGACAGTACATGGCGCCGACTGGAAGGCCGGCTGGACAACACACAGCGTCGGCTGGATGGCCGGCTGGGAGACCGGCTATCACCGGCTGGGCAGGCCTGGATGTCGACGAGACAGGAGGGGAAGTCGGAGGCTGGGCAGTGCTCTCTGGCAGCTGGGCAGCGTTCTCCGACGGCTGGGCAGCGCTCTCCGACGGCTGGGCAGCAAACGAGGACAGAAACAACAAACACGACAAGGTGTCGACCTCGACAGGCCTGGGTACCAGCTGGGATGCCAGCAGGGATCTGTAGTGGGAACAGGACACTGGCAGTCTCGACTCTGGAGGGGAACCCGACGACCACAACCCTGGAAGGGAGCCCGGTGGTCTCGATCCCGGACGGGGTTCCAGCAGTCTCGACCCTGGAAGGGAGTCCGGCGGTCCCGACTCTGGTCTTGAGCCCGGCGGCCTCAACCCTGGAAGGGAGTGCGGCTTCTACCCTGGAGGGGAGTCCGGCAGTATCGACCCCTCCCGCTGCGATCCCTCTGTCTGCTGGGTCCTATACTGGTCGGTTCATTCTGTCACGGGTGTGGGTGGTGGGTGAGACAACAGACAAGGATACACAGACAGAGGACCCAGATGCAGACAGCGGGTAAGGGGTTAACATGGACGTTTAATAAAATAAAATACAAAACAAAGACCCACGTGGGGTAAACAGAGGGAACAAGAACAAGACTAACTAAACTGACAAGACTAGACTAATAACATATCACATAACTACAAAATAAACCAGACTAACTAAAAGACAGGAACACAGCAACTCACCCACACGACAAACACAACACAGTGTAATGACCCAACACAAGACAGAGAATACAGGGGCATTAAATAAAGGGACAAATCAAAGGGGAACAGGTGTGGGGCATGAACTAATAAACAACCAATAACGAGAGATACAAAAGGGCGGGAACAGAGATGCCACACCGGAGAGAGGGAGTATATGGAATGCCAAAACTGTCTCTCTCCACATATAACAAGAGGTTCTATCATGGTTCTGCCACTAGGTCAAGGAAAGCAAGACAAGGTGGGGCAGAACTTTTATTCTGGATGCGATTAATCGCAATTAATCTTTTAACATTATTTATATTTAAGCATATTAATTACTCAGTTAAACATTCAAATTAACACATATTTTTTATTAATTAAAAAAATAAAATTAATAGGGATGTAACAATATCAAAATCTTACTGTGCGGATAATACCTTGGTATAACGTCCACGGTGCTGTATTTATTGCATTATTTAAAATGACAAATGATGACTATTTTCTTTATCCTCTAATCATAACTGTGGTTTAGAGGTATGAGTTATTGTATGAGAGGGGTCAAATGACCTATAAATCCCTTTTATAAAATAATTGCACCAGATGGACATTGACAAAGGTTTTTTCTAACATTCTCTATGTTAGGCCCGGAAGACCTATTGTTTCATACAGTCATGTGACCACGATAATATTGAGACAATTTTGCTATTGCGAAAACACGAAATTGATAATATTGTTACATCCCTATAAATTTAATCAAAAAGTGTCTCATTTAACTTTTAATTTCTTTTGTATTTAAAATCCACTTGCACATGAACACTAAGGGGCTGTGTCCACCAACTAGTTTCTGCCAGCGTACGGTGTGTTTTTGTAATTGTTTCCAACGGAAACGCCATGATTTTTTCACTCTCAGCCTATCATAATAACCAATGCGCATCCGGCATTCAAACGCAACTGGTGTTTTCAGCCAGCGCCTGCCATTTCAGCCACGTAAAAGCGCCTCGGTGGATCTGGAGCCTTAGTATAAATAAGCATGTCACTTCAGCAGCAATACTACTTTTCCAATTGTCCACCTGGTTTGGTTTGGACATGGCTTATGGTGGTGCAATATGCTTCATCTGAGGTGAAATGCAGTGCAGGGTCGAAGGTCAGAGAAGGTAATAGGTGTTTGAGCTGTGTAATCCATTGACTGTAGGGACTCGGACCATATGCTGCCTTAACCATTAGCCGTGTACCCATCTGCTGTACCAAAAGTTCCCAAATTCCCAGAAAATGCATTTCAGCTTCCATTTCACAGTTCTATGCCTACTTGATTAATGAAAAGAACAGGATTGTTGGTCACCAGCATATGTTGTGTTTCAAATACTTACCAGCATAAACCAAACTGGACCATCATACTGGTTTAAGCTGGTCTTTTCAACAGGTATTTTTTTCAGATATGCATCATTTAC
Organism: Triplophysa rosa; assembly: GCF_024868665.1. Classification (NCBI taxonomy): domain Eukaryota; kingdom Metazoa; phylum Chordata; class Actinopteri; order Cypriniformes; family Nemacheilidae; genus Triplophysa; species Triplophysa rosa. The sequence goes on along the minus strand of NC_079893.1, from coordinate 8,173,615 downwards.
ATTCATGCATTTGGAAGATGCTTTTTTCCACATATTGATGCATTTGATGTGTATATTTTATATGTGTATTCTCTCAGTCGAAATCACTCATTTGAATTTACATTTTAAGATTCTTGAGACATTTGGCATTTTAATAGGGGATTTTTAGAAGCACTGGCTGCTTTTTAATGGATGTTTTCACCTTTTTGAGCAAAGGCTGCAAATTTGGACCTGTGAATACTACTGCGTGGGTTTTTATTTATGCTGTTTCATAAAATTATTCAACCCAATGTCATGTAGAAGAGTCATAGTCAACTGACACATGCTTTCAGCCGCCAAATTCCTTGGCCAAGTTTACTTATTCCATAACTGCGACATTGCATTTTTCTGCCAATGATAGAAATCCAGTCAAATCACAGCCAAATAAGATTTCTGTCTACCTCGACATATCCGTCTGTGTGTTAGTCAGCTAGCAGCTTGACATCTGTTTTAAAATGCTAGCTCATAAAAGAGCATTAGTCAAATCAAGACAAGACAAAGATAAACCAGATGACACAAGCAAGGGACTCTATTTTGGTTTGCTTGTTATCTTGTTATTGTCATATACAAACAAACAAAATGCAGAATGCCCATGTGCGGATTGTGAATCGACGGTCTGTTGAGTTACGGACATTAACAAGTGAAGGGGATTGCCAGAGACTGCTATCTGCAGAACAGTCATGGATAAATGATTTTTGTAAACAGGATGTCCAGATCTTTGCTTGTTAGACGCATCATTAGGATACAATCGCTGCTCATGATCCCGCATAATCCCTGTGGTTTGAATGCACTGTGAAAATAAATCCTGAAAAACAGTGGCAGTTGTGGTTGCCAGATATTCACCATAAAAGTTTAAGGCACGACTGGACTTTTTACGCACACAATAATTTGTGTCTCTGCAACAGCTTAATTTTCTAAATGTATATATTGTTAACATATGATAAAGGAATATCTCACCAAAAAATGAAACTTGATTAATCTTTTACTCTGTATGACTTTTTTCTGCTGAACACAAAAGAAGATATTTTGAAGAGCATTCAAAGAAACAACATTGGCCCTCGCTGTTTTCTGTTGTATGGACTGAAAATCATTCAGATTGTCTCAAAACATCTTCTTTTGTGTTCCACCGAAGAAAGAGTCATTGCACAACATGAGGGTGATTAAATAGTTTTATTTATTCATATTCATTATTTTTTTTATTTTTGGCTGAACTATCCTTTTAAATACCATACAACTGCTTTGATTTTTTATGTTAAATGTACTGTTTTATGCAAGTATTTTATACATTTAATCAATTAAATAAATTGCTGTGGTAATACATTTTTTTATATGGTAAAGTTTCATCAAGTTTCTCATAATAAACGATTAGATAGGATTTTAATGTGGCTGTATATTAATTTATTTTTACTTTTTAACATGTTTAAAGTGTAAAAAAGGTGAGAAATAATAAAACAGTGCCACATTTGTTAATATTATATTTGGATAACAACCTAACGTCGGCGGAATTTTCCAAGGGTTACACTAGAGCACAGAATAACACTTTTTGGTAACTCCACAGTCATTTATTAGTTTTTTTTTAATAGTCATGCTGAAGTATGTCAGTGGTTTCCTGACTAGACTCATATGCTGTATTTTTAACATGGCTTTAAAGCAGTGCAGCCTTCTGTACATTAAAGGAGTCCTCTTTTAAAAACCGTTCCAGCTTTAAATTGACCGTATAGCTTACAATCTACGGGTTGGAGGATCAGTTCAGAGTCATCAGGAAATGAAAAATCATATTTATTAGCACGATTGGCTGAGAGAGGCCAGCAGAGGCTGGAAAGTTACAGCTGACGCTTCATAGATCTCATCGTTTAACATAAGTTATCTGAAACGAGCCATACTTGCTGAAGACTGGAGGCAACTCGAGCAGCTGAAAGTGTTGATGAGAATCTGTGAGAAGGACGAAATCACACATTTACAGTGAAAGAGATTGATGACAAACGTTAGAATTATTACCAGAGGCTCAGCAGGCGAGAGGAGAGGGAGATCCCCAGTAATATGAGTTAAATAAAAGAGACTAAGTCAATTGAGCTGAGATAAAGTAAACATTACTGTGGCTACTTAATCGCTTGCTCCCATTCTGAACTCTGTGCTTGATCTTTTTCTCTCTTCACCCTCCTTCACACATACCTACACGTGAATTTATTTCTCTAGTGCTGTCTAAACCAAACCATCTGTAATCTTCTCTATTTATGCATGCCTAATTGAAAAAATATGAGGCACGATTTGAAGGCACTAGTTTCATTGCCCGTCGTGTGTATGCATTCCTGCAGTATATGAATATGTGAGAGCGTCCATTCATTTGAATGTGATTGTTTTTGTGCATAGATGTTGGCAAACATTTTCAGTTACTGTATATACGTTTATTTTTACAAATTATTATTCTACTTTTCCTTATTTCTATGATATGTTTTCTCCTTATGTCTCTACTAATATTTACAGCGCTATAGAAAAATATTTACATGTTCATTACATTTAGGCATTTAGCAGATGCTTTTAGCCAAAGTGACTTATTTATAGTCTAATCAATATGTATAACGAATTTCTGTAAGATTTACCTGTACTGTATATCCGAAATTTAACATAAATATATAATTAATATATATTAAAGTTATCATTTTTTTAAGAATTATTTTCATTAGAAAACATTAGAAAATCACCCCATTCTGCTAACGTTACGCCGCCTTCATACATGCGTGTCATGAGAAGCATAGCGTGACACTGACATGCATTTTCGAGTGCCAGCGTGTCTGTTACATGCTTCGGCGTAATACTGGGTTGGGTGGTCAAATCTCAGTTGCTAGCATTCTTTCAAATATATTTCTTTGTGTTCAACCAAACAAAGAAATTAAAACAGATTTGGAACCACTTGAGGGTGAGTAATTCATGACAGAATTTTCATTTTGGGTGAACTATACCTTTAAGAGAGAAATACATTGTTTGGCAGTATTTAAGAACAAATTATTGCTCAAATGTTGCTCTTTTCATTTAAGTATCAACATTGTCATTCTCATAAAATTCTTTAGGAGAAATAAAAACATTCAATATTGTCAACATGCAGGACAGAGCTAGAAAATGAATGCGGATAGCGGATAGCATAACCCAAATTATTTGATCTTAGAACAAGTTTTGATTGTTGACATGTTTCATCTGTGACTTTTCTTTCATATGAAAATATTTAACTGTGAACATATTGTTGCACTGTTCGTAAACTACACGTGCACACACTTCTACCCTAAGATATTTCAAAACCTTCAAATGAATTGTTAACACATCATGAGCAGTTTTGACCAACTTTAGGTTCCTCAGAGTGAATGTTATCTAGTTGACCTACAAATTGCTGTCATCAATGTTTTTTGGGTATTTGTTAACTTACCTCACATCCCTTCCATCCATAAAACATTGTTGTGAGAAAAGTATGCTGCTCGGCCAGCTGACGTTACTCGAGACCAAACGGTCGTCTATTATCCCCACCTCATATAGCCAGGAATGTGAGAACGAGAGATGAAAAAGAAAATCGAAGTGTGTCAGAGAGGGAATGTGTAAATGTGTGTTCAAGGTTGCCAGTCCAACAAGAATATATGGGAGCTGCAGATCTGTCAGCGAGGGTGGGATGAGTCAATCAGGTTGTCTGAGGGAAGAATGTGTCAGACCTTTCCGGAGACTTTTGGCTAATTGATGGCATTTTATGGCTGTCTTCAGGGGGCTTTGTGTACATCTTTTTTTTTCAACATGCTTTGACAGCATTCCTATCAAACAATTGTAGACATAACCCAAACCTATCCTGTCCGATCATCTTGAGTATCAGTGCAGATCAAGGCCAGTTTATGCTGGTTAGTGCTGGTTTAGCTGGTGAACCAGGCATGTGTTTTACCAGTCACCTTCGAAACTGAAGACAAACTGATAAACCAACCAAGCCGAAAAACACAAACGCACATTTACATACATTTCCCACATTCCTTACCACAGTTGCTATACTTCATTTAATCCGTAATTTGTGACCTACTGTAAGTTTCTAACACACATGGCCTGTGAATAGCGAATGGCATGTGTATAGCACCGCAAGATTTGAACATGTGTTGGCCATTTTCTAAATGCGCATTTGGTGCCGCTGCATGCTTCGCACTAATCGTCTTAAACAGGCACACTAGCACGTACATTAACCCTTTCAAACCCATTATGGCCAAATATTCCAAATGTCAGACTTGTCAAATCCATCGAGTCCATGTTTTAGAGAGTCTATCTGAGCCATCTCCCTCAGGGCCTCTCGGATTCCAGACAGCTTCTGAGGAGAACCAGAAGTTCTCCATCTTTGCACTGTGTATATATCTCCATAACAGCTGTGTACACTAAAGTCTCTCATACACGTAAGAGCTCTTAGCTCATGGAAAAATCAGGAATGGGCTGGGGAACTGCCAAAGCGCTTCAAACTGTCCGGTTATGAATTACAATACGCTGCGTTACCTAACGTTACCTATGTGCAGACATTCTGCAAGTCAGCAATTCGGTAATATAGCAGCTGTTCGATATTAAAATATTTTTTCACCTTAAAAGTAAATACTTTTAAAGTTTTTTTGAGTTCAGGTCATAATTTATAATGAAAACAAAATAATTTGTTTTACAAGAAAATCAATTCTTGAGACCACTAAGATATGTTTGACGCAATGGTTTTTAAATGAGTTTAAATTAAATGACCATGCTAAATAGAGTTAATGTGATTTTAAAAATAGCTCACATTTTTTCTCTTTATAAATGGTGTTTAAAATGCTGTGTTATTTTCAACCCAGCATTGGGTCAAATAGGGACAAACCCAACTTTTGGGTTATAACCCATATTTAACTTTTAACCCATTGTAGCATCAAATATAATTATCTGGATTATTTTATCCCAACGGTTGGGTTTGACACTTTTTGACCCATTACAGGTTTAAAATAACCCATTATTTTTTAGAGTGTGGTAAAATATATTTTTCTTGTATGTGATTTTGCATCTAACAGGTGACTTTACACTGAAGCATTGCTACACAGTATAATAGCACAATTTTTTAATCAGAATGTATGCATGTGTCTTTATTGTTGTCATGTGTCTGTGTAGGCTATATAGGGAAGTGAGTGAGATGGGTCAGTAAGGACAGGGCAAGAGGCACCAGTGAGTATTTGTGCACTTTTCCAGTTTTTATTTAAAGCTGGCACATTCTGTACATACGCGTACAGCTTATGTGGTCTGATAAAGTAAGTACTAATGCGCTGAAGGTCTCCAGTTGTTTTGCATGCACACTGTATAAACTGCATAAACAGCTAAAAAATGCGTTGCGGTGTATACACACACTCCCACCTGCCCTGTTCTATTTCTGATTGTTTTCAGCCTGTGCTGGTTTATAAATAGAAGATAGCAGTTCTATTCTTCTGTTCTCCCTTTGTCTTAGAGGCCTGTTGTGGAGCAGATGCACAAAACGCATCGAAAGGCAAACGGTTCATTTACTGCAATATGTAGAAGAGTTACTGAAATTGAACAATGAAACAGGGATTCAAACTTAACTATAGTAATAGATGCATAACACTCACTATAATTACACTAGTGACAGTGGTCATTCTATGAAAAGGCAAAGAATTGTAGGAGTAGGACAGAGGTTCCAGTAACTTTAGACTGTGCTTGGCGTCTCTCATACTCCTTTAATTTGCAATGGCAACCTGCTAAATATAATGTCCACAAAATATAATTTCAGTCCAGGCCTTGTCCTCTTCAGCGCACCACACTTTTACCAGTCTGAATTTTTGCTCAAGCTATAAGTGCCTTTTTAAGTTAGGCATTGTCCTGGCAAATCCTCACACAAATCTTTTAACCAAAACAAAAAATTCACAGATTCTCTAAAGCATCTCTCTTTTTTATGCAATTAACATTGTATATCCAAGTCATTCTGTATAATTTAACAATTTACTGGGTCTAAATCAAAAAGCGTGAACACTTTTACATTTTGAATGTTTAAATACTTAAAAATGTCAACTGTCTTGGAACATAAACGATTTCAAAGAACTAACTATCATTAATCTATCATCAAAACTATCATCAATCATACCGTGCTGGAGTTATGAGCTATTGTTGCAAATCTATCCTCTATGCACTTAAAACACACATTTGCAAAGTTGATGAGCTGTGACAATGCTGACTGGTGAGATATACTCATGTCTGTAATAGAATAGTCTCCTGTTTTTGTTGGAGCTTTAAATGCTCACACACAAATACACACTGAATATGGGGGGAAAAATCAAGATGCAGTTTTTCTTGTGTCTAGAGAAACTATGTTTGATCTTTTGAAGTAAATATATATTTAGTGATACAACAAACAGTGCAACTGTAAGCAAAAGAATACTGCATTTCACTCAATCTCTGGTATAATGTCTTAATGCAGATGTGGAAACAACTGTTCCTTAAGCAGGACTTCACCCTTATTACTCATCTGTCTTTCATGCAGAATCTGATCTCTCTCACACAGATCGTCCTAAATTTACCATAGCAACACTTTACCACATATGAGCCATGCTGAGTTGCTGGATTTTTGGATAGTAAGGAATAAGGGCTGAGGTGAAAATTCCACAAGTGAAGGCAATTTCCCCCTGTGATGCCATGTGCTTTTTTCCTTGTGAGTCAGACACTGCACTGTTTTACAGACAGGACAAATTACAGACTTAATCCAGATGCACACTGTTTTAACGATTTTAATGTTCTTTTACGAACTTAAAGGTTTAGGCCTACAGTGTTTATCTGGCTTTAGTTTTTTTTCTGAATAGCTTGCAACTAACCAGCCTCCTTCGTAAGTATTTTAAGAGATGGTTAATTTGTATGAATTTGCATGAAGTGAAAAAAAATAAAGATTGTTAGAAAAAAAAAATAATAAAGCTAGTTAAAAGCTAGTTCAGTAAAGAGTACTCAGTGACATCTGGCTAATGTCCATGTTTCCTATGGTCTCCATTTAAAATTCTGAATTTTAATTGAAATGTTCAAAGGAAGTGAATGTGACTTTCTTTTGACTTCTAAAGCAGGAAGCTTCAGCTTCATAGGGGACCATAAGCTTGTTTGATCTCAATAAGAAGTCTTCACACAATAGAAAGTCCTGCCCTGTGTAAAAAGCTACTGCTACACTGTTGCGCCCAGGTGCGCGCCAGTGCGTGAGCGCGCCTGTGCGTGCGTGTGGAAGAAGGCGAGGATCAGGGACGCCTGTAGATGGGGCTTGTTGAAATTACCATAGCAGAACGGTCTCATTGTCTTCCCCTTTCACAACATCATGTCCCACAATAGCTTCTTTCAAACGGCCCGTCGACTTAATGAAGTCCTCTAATGATATGCTAAAGCCGCGCCGTTTAAATTACAGTTTAAAGCCGTTAAGTCCCACACAATGTATTACAGGCAAATGAGCAATATATTCGAGAAAATCACTCTCACTTTTTAGATGACGTGAATTTGGTTAGAATAACGTCTGAACTACATTACCAAGGACAAAAGTGTTAACGACAGTTGACTGGCAAAGCAAAACACGTTTTTAGCCGTCGTAATACAACAAAATAATTGTATATGAAGCGCGCGTGTTGCGTAGCGTGGCAAATAGTTCTATTTTACGATTAAAAAGCATGAACTCGTTGCCATAAGCAATTTGCATTAAAATGAAAACATCACATTATTACATTTTCTATTTAAATATGTTTTAAAGCGTTTTTTACACTTTTGCATTGCGTTGATAGATAATGCGCTGCATTACGTCGTGGCACAACCAGCAGAGACGAATGCAAAATAGTATCCTATAGAAATACGAAAGGAATTGGCATAAACAAATTAAAAGTCAGGTTCATTCATTCAAGAGCGTTTGAATGCTGCTTGTGAATTCTGAATGAATGTTTTACGTGACATTTTGTTGCTCCAGGTAGTGTGTATTGGAGGAGCGCCACCTCCCCGTCTAGATCAGCGAAAGCCCACCTGAGGCTGCCGCGGGCGGGAGGAGGTGGAGCCTTCCTTCAGCCTCCCAATCCCGAAGAGAGAGTTCATTCACATTCACACAAGCGCCAGCCAGTTTACGGGAGTTTCAAACTCAGATCTCCGGAGGAGTTTTGCCCTGAGCAGACAGGAAAAGAAATCGGTCATGGATTTACTTTTTGCGCTTTGGTCTTGGGACCTGCCGTAAACTTTATTTAGGAGGAACGTGATATTATAAAAATAAATGTTATTCTTATTCGGATACTATGCGAGCTTCGCTGTAATGTTGGAATAAAACGAAGACGGCTCGTGAAGCATAGCGCAGCTGGAATATCGCGACTCTGCATTACCACAAATACTAACCATGATCCTTACTCGTAAGTACAGTTGTTTCAGTTCATTTTAATTTGATTGTTTATTAATTATTTTGCGATAAATAACTTTGCCTTGCTTTGAAACCTGTTTCTTTGGAGTTGTAAAGTGGATGTGGAATGTCAAGTGTTTATAAAGCTTTTCCATTTTCTTCGTTGGTTATTCTTAGTTTTACGCTCCTCTTTTAAAGTTTTGAGTTTATATGCAGTTATTTGGGTGGTGCGTGAGATGGGTGTTCACGCGCTGCTGGCGCTTCGGGCTGTCAGATAACTAATCTCTCTCTCGCTCCACGAATCGCAGCGCGTACCCGTCGGCTTTACGTGGATTTCACATATTTCCGAGATAAGAGTTGTGTGTTTCGTCAGTCGAAAGGTCTGTGTTCTCTCATTATTAAGCCTAAATGCTGAAAGTTGGGGGAGGTTTTGCAGGAATTGCCCATGAAAGCGCGGAGAGTCCGATTTGCGTCTCGTTTTCAGACCGAGGGCGCATTCGTGCATCTTTTCACGTCTTACCATATAAGAGTATAAAACAAGTTAAATAAGTTGATGAAATGATTCTAACAGTTGTATCTTTTCTGCTGCCCTAAATCGGTCGTAAAGTTAAGTCTTTCAACCTTTTGCTCCAAACAGAGCCCTTTGCCGCGCTCGGGGCTCTAATTGTCTTGCATCCCTAAAACAATGTTATTTAAAGACATAGCATGTTGCAGACTTTTCTTTTTTTTCTATCTATAAGTAGAGGTCGATAAACGTAAGGCCGTGTTAGCTCCAGGTGATAAGGTATAAGCAGGTCAGTCAGGAGTCAAGGAAAGAATGCCATGCTTAAAAAACATCCTTTTGAAGTTGATATACATGAATCACCTGATAGTCTAAGGTCATGGTTTTCAGTGCGAGTGATGGACTCTGACATTTACATACTCAAACACCCCCACGTGCACCATATGGTGATTTTGGGGGGCATATTTCTGCTTTTATTAATGAATCTTCACCATTGTTATTCAGAAACTATAATATGTCAGTCTATGAAAGGTTTGATGGTGGGCTTTAGGATTATTTGATGCATACGAATCTTGGATTATAGACGAGTCTTCTTTTTGTACCCCTAAATTGTATTATTTAGGGAATGCACAGGGTAGCAGATTAGGGACCGTATCTAATCATCTAACCTGAGATCAGTCTTGCGTTACACAAAGTGACCAGTCATCAGAGCTGGCCAAGCTGCCTCCAGGTCAGTGATAGCCAATGTTTAAATCTGTCAGAAAGTCTGAGACACACATTAATGGACCCATCTGGCCAATGTGCATGTGTGTGTGTGTCGCTGGCATTGCGGTGTTGGGTGACTGTACTGAGCCATGGGGTAACCCCATCATCCTTCTGTGTTTGTGTGTGTGGCCAGCTCCTAGTCAAACTCTACCTCCATATGTCTGTAGATAGTCATGCCAAGATATGCAATGCCTCATCCTCCGCAAATGATGTATGACTGCTCCTGATCTGCTGATTTGAAGTGTTTGTATAGAAAGACACAACATGGAGACTTCATTGTCTTGGATGTGGTACATCAGCAGTGTGACATACTGATACAATTATTTCTGTTTGATATTGTCACAGATATTTGTGTTTGCAGTTGTCTGTATCTAAAACAACAACATTTACCACATTTATCATATTTACACAAACTTGCTTTCATACACACGGGTTCCACCTCCTCCCTCATGCCGAGGAGTCGTCAGCCAGCGATTGTGAGAATTTCCTGTGACAGGAAGAAGAGGAAGAGGAGGGGAGAGAGAAGAAGAGGAAGAAGAAAGGGAGGAGCAAGGGTAATTTTAGAAGTGGCGAAAAAAGGTCCAGCTAGCAGGAATTCAACTTTTATTGGAGTTTATTGGAAGGTCTCTCTAGAGGTTACGATTGTCTGTCGTTCTCCCCGTCTGGAGGCTGTCGTCTGCACCTTTGTCTTGTCAGCCTCAGTTTTTTGGATTTCCCGTGAATTTATATCAAAGAGGATGTATCATAGATTTGATACAGACAGATGCATACTGTATACTTTGATGAAAGGAGAATACACAAAGGCTCATGCAATTCATTGTGACGGATGCTGACCAGACATCCTGTGTGCTTGGCTCAGGTCACTGTGGCAGGGTCACAGGTCAGGCATCCACTGGGTGACTGGCACCAAGATATGAAGCAGATGGATTGTAGATTAAGGCTGATGGAGACGGGGAGGAACTGGGATGGTAATGGATAGGGTTTTTAAACACTGAATCTTAAGGTTTTTCTAAAAAAATGAAAGAACAGAGGGAACATGCTGAAATCTGCAATATAGTGGATTTCTCATTTTTATACTGCATTGTGCAAAATATAATTTGTGTAAAAAAACTTTACAATTATTAAAAAGCATATCTGGCAGCTCAATTAATATGATGGCATTTGTCTATTATGTGATGTCCAATTGGTCCAAAATGTAAGAATTATCTTGTTAATAAATATAAACATTTTTTGTGAGTTTTGAGCAAATTTTATGGAATATTAACTATTTTAAGTACATCCTCGACTGTGTTACATAAATATTGCCCCAATATTCCAGCCCTGCTCTCTGGATATTAGCATCAGCATATGCCACTAAAACCCCATAATTGTCAACCACAACTTTGAAGTAATTTGGTCAGTTTTTCCATTATTCATTTCTAAAATGCTGTCAAATGTTATTTCATCTACCCCTGACTTACGTAAAATGTCACATGTTGGAAACATTGCGTCTATGACATGATGGCATATGTAGGCCTTCTGGGATATTTTTGAATCTGGATAATATACTCAACGTCATAGGAAAAGTTTTAATGCGTCCATCTCCATGAAGTAATACTGACTTCAGTCTGGCTCGTAACACAATGTTAGTCCAGTCGCTCATCCAAGATGTGTCCGTAACTTAAATTGATTGCTTCCTTCAAACGTAAACGCATGTACTGTACAATCACAAAGGATCAAAATCTGTTTACATTACAGGGGCGGTTCAACCTATCTCTCATTTTCTGTGAGGTAGAACGTTCGACATTCCATGTGTGTGTTACAGGATGTAAGGCGTTCTCTGTGTTTGTGTTGGCACTGAAGGCCTCCATTATCTGGCCTTGAACAAAAGGAGGTGTGTCCTCCAAAGTGACCATGGTAACTGTGGAATGAGCCGCTCTTGTTGGCTTCCTGTCGGCCTCGGGAAGGCAGGGGATGTGAGGTCACCGCCTGGCACGGTGATCCGCACAGACTTGTGGGGAGAGCACAGGATGCAATGTGCGATCGCAAACACAAACTCTAGCCTTATGAGTCAAAATCAAACATTTAGCACGGAGGTGTGTGCTTCAGTAGGAGATGTGATGGCTTGCTGTTGACAAGTGTCAACACTCATCCGCGTGATATCCAGCTGTGTGTATTAGATGGAATTTACAAAACAAATGCATTTATATTTGTAAAGAGATTTTTTAAGTGTGTTTGCGTTTTGCTGCGATGGATGAATTCTGTAGTGAGAAGAAGTCACAAATGAGATTCTCAATTTTTTAGATATCAAATTTTTTAAAGCCAGAAATTAGATTTAATGGAGATTAAGTCTGCGATTTGAGTTTTCAAGGATGTGATGAATAATGTGACCAAATGTGCTCAGATGTGCCACCAAACATTTGTGTAAGAACTCACCAAATAGTGGAAAAAATATATATTAGTGCTTATTTGGTCAGGCTGATTCACCAAAAATACATATTTTGCTGGTGAGCAATAAACCCATGGTGGTCCGTCAGCTAGACCAGCACTATAACCATGGAAACCTCTTATACTTAACTGAGATTCCTTGAGGTCTCCTGAGACATGACAGAGTTTCCGTCTGCGTATCCACATGTTGTCTTTGTGCCTACGTATTTTTGTTTTTGTCTCCCACCGAATGATGGAGTGATTTGAATTTTCTACTCAGACAGCCTTGAGCGTATTTACTGTTGGTGGGCACCTGTGTGATAGCAGCCCATTGTTACCAGGTGGGGGGACAACTTTCCGATGAATGAAAGGCCAGTCTGTGAGACAGCCATGGAGCCTGTGTGTGTTTATGTGTGTGTTTATCATTTACATTTAAATGTGGTCTGTCGTCTAGCTGCATGGTCCTCAGTGGTGCCAAGCCACCGCAAACACACAAACACACACACAGGAAGCCGCAGCGCTCATTACAGACCATTCCAAAAAAAGAGTGTCATTATTTTAAGTGTAGCATATTCTTGAAAGTTCACGAACTCTAGGAAAGCGCTTTCATGCAAAGTTCTGTCCGTCGAAGAAATCCAGTCGGATGGATTTTTACATTTACACAGATGCTTTAATCCAAAGTGACTTTTCATGCATTTTTATCATTATGTGTGTTCCGTGGGATCGAACCCATGACCTTTGCATTGCTAACACAATGCTCGATGGGTTTGCCACGCATACGCAATCGTTGTTGCATATTTTTGCATTCCCGCTCTTGCTGTCAAAGCATGTTTTGAAATCCTCCCTCTCCCGCAATTACTCTTCCATCTCCTGCTTTTTTCTCTCTCCACCAACAGAGGACCTCCCTTATTGTGTGCCTTTGTTGTTGTCAAGCATGCCGTCACTCTCACGCTCATTCGAGTGGGGAGTCACGTATCCCCGCCTGTTGAGACAGAATCCGCGTCCTTTCCTCTGGGCAAAGTCTCATAACGCACGTCTTTCTCGCCTCTGCTTTCCTCGGCACCTCCTAATCCCCTTCCTAATGTTCGAGACGGCTATTTCTCTTTCGTTCTGTTGAGTTGACAATGAACTTATCTGAGGTGGTCTTTCACAACATCACTGCTGTCATGCAATTAGAATAATTGGGATTTTAGGAGTCGGGACGTTTAGCCGCAGAGAAAAGCGAGAGTCCCTCCTATTGTGAGCTGTAATTGCGTACTAGATTGTAGTTGTGATAGACTACAGTGGTGCCAGTGGACCAACAGCATTGGCTGTGTCTGACCTATAGCGGACGCTAGTAGGGGCTTTGAAGCACCGAGCCAAGGGATTTGATATTTAGACCAAAGCAACTAAGCATTATTCCCCCTGGAGCAACCTGAGATTAAGTGCCTTGCTCAAGGCACAGTGGCTATCAGGAGAGATTGCGATCACAGTAACTCGCTAGTTCCTGCGTCATGCCTGCTTGAGTTCAGCACAACAATCTTTACGTTTGCCGGAAGATCCTTATCTGGCCATTCACCATCACAGTGTCCAGTAAACACCTAAACCTCTTGATTGGTACTTTAACTTGAATGTTGGAGATCTAAAACACAAGACTTCATACCTCAAATTTTGGTATGACCCATTCTTGGCAGGTACTCAAACAGATGCAGTGTTACTAGGCTCAGGAGTCTTTGGTGACAAAATCACAGTTAAACTTCCAATTCTGACACCTTACTGTGTGAATGTGGTCTCCAGAAAGAGCCAAGATCCCTCGAATGGTGTTTGCCATATGGCATGTGGCATCTAAACGGTCGTTCACAGCTAATGGAGAGGGATGTGGTGGCTCTTCACCAGTCCAACGACAGCTCGGGACACTGTGGATGGCCACTTAGCACTGCTGTCTCAAACTTAACACCATAGTGGCAGATAAAAAAGACAAGCTGACCAATTTTTAGAAGGAAAAAGAACGACACTCCACTGTAGTGTTTTTTATTTTTGGAAAATTGTTTGGTCTTTCATTTGAAAGAGAAGGCTATCAATAAGAAAATTGTTAATCCATATGTTTTTATTACGCTTCACTCACTATGTTGACAACAAGCACTGCATAAAATGCTGTTTTAGATGTAAATCCCTGTCTTTCTGTGTCTTGCAGAAATTGAAGCGAAGGAGGCGTGTACATGGCTGAGGGCTGCAGGTTTTCCACAATATGCTCAGCTTTATGAAGGTAGGTCCTCATGTTTTTGCTCTCAACCACAATAGCCAACATTACATACCAGGTTGTCATAATAAGTGACGTTAATAAAACTTTCTCTATTTTCATCTCTCTTTAATGTACTCTGTAATGTACTCAACTCCTTCTATTAACCAGCACACAAACTTTTAATTTTAACCTGTTAACTGCAACAATATGTATGCAGAATATACATACATATACATATACAAATTCACTTTCCAAATTTAAATGGTTGTAATTCATGCATGCTTTGGGATACAGTCCTTGCTGACCAAAAAAAGAAATTTGAGTTATTCTAGATCAATTACTGTTTCTACATAATTTATTTTGTAATACACTGGACAGATTTTAGATAAACTGGACAGATATTTTAGAGAATTAGACCTTTATTGTGATATACTGTATAGTTTGTCATGATTAGATTATAATTTAATTGTGAAGTTTTCAAGTAAAATTAATTGTTCCACTGACGGAACAGTGACAAATTTTAACACAAAAATGAATGTGCATTTAAGTGGGGGAAATCATCAGTTTATATCATTAAAAACACCTGCCCTTGTAAAGCTCATACACAAATTAGAGGAGCAAATTTTAAAAATTTTAACACCTCTAGCACCAGACACTTTTAACCGACTTAAACTGCCATTGTCACATCACCTGCCTGTTTGAGGTGTGTTGTGCAGGAATCAGTATTGTGTTATCCTGCTGTCATGATTGCCCCACTACAGATAAGAGACAGTGAGTACAGTCCGACAAAACCAATAAAAAAACTCTTCTGTTATCGCTTTCTCACTCACAGACTCACGTACACACACAATCAACAACTTAAAAAGTCAACTGGCCTTGAAGAAACACATGTTTCCCACAAAAAAATGAATGAGTTTGTGTGTTATTAAAGACTGAGTTAATAAATACAGTCTGTGCTCTCTGAGGGTTGCCAAGTGCCTATTGTGATTCCAGCACCCCCTTCCTACACATACGTACCTCCCACTGGTGAGCTTTGCAGTATTGCAGCTGTGTTTGTTTGGCCGGCTAAGATGTACTTCCTCTACCTTTTCAACACTGGAGGAGGGTTGTGTGTGCGTGTGTGTGTGCGTGTGTGTGTGCGTGTGTGTGCGTGTGTGTGTGTGTGTGTATGACATAGGACAGACATGCATCTCATCTGCCTCCCTTACATACACAAACGCACAAATACATGCATTTACTCCAACATGTTTATTGGGTCTCCGTTATTTTTATATGTAATTGTTTTTTTTACAAAAAATCTGTTCTTTTTAATCCTTGTTTCTCCTTAGATGGTCGGTTCCCTATTGAGATTTCTTCTGTGACTAGAGATCATGACTTTCTGGATCAGGATGCCATAGAGGCTTTGTGCAGGTGATACACACACAGCTATCTATTTAATTGGGGACATACAATTCAATTAAAATAATTATGAATAAAAAATAATTATGAATCATTTATCTTTGAGACTCTTTTGCATAATGAGCGTTTGTCAAATTTAGGTTCATTATCTAAAACTATAGCTAAATAAACCAATCTTAAATGCAGATCATCGCTGTAATCCAATTTTTGCTTGTCTCAATTTTTTGCTCATTAATTCCATCTTCCTTGTGCTGTTTCCCCTCACTTTCTAATTTGCATGATTTTCTTTGGGTGTCTGTCTCTACATGTCTTTTTCAGCATCCTTCTCTTTGTCTTCCACATCCCAGACTCTTACACTACAGTTAATAGTGAGGTTCCAGCTCTGAAGGAGCTAAATGAAACGTCAAAACAATAAGAAAACAAACTGCATAAAGAAATTATTAAAAAAAAGGATTCAGATTTTTTACATTGAGAAAGATCCATTAGATCACAGCTGGAGCTCACAGACATCTGGAGGCCATTTTCTGGTGCCAGCCCCCCTGATGCAGACAAACATACATTCCCCTCAACTCGGGGTCACATGACACCGACCAGGTGGCTTCTGGGATAAGCTTTCCGTCTCTTTTGTTGCATTGTTGTCGCCACTCCAAATTTCTACCTCCCTTTTCCTTTCTTCCTTTTTTAATTCTCTGTCTGTCTTCCTCTTTAATCTGAAGTTTATCCCTCAGCAGCTCATTATCGGACTCAGCTCCCACTCATCCTCCTCTCCTTTTTTCCATCTCTGTCTCTCACCATCTATCTTAACCTCTATCTCTTTGCTGAGCCCATCTTTGCCCCCCTCTTCTTTTTGTCTCTGTCCAGTGTTTTGACTCTGTTGTAGGCTAATGATTGGATTTAGACTTTGTTTGCGGCCCCATGGTTCTTTTCAAGGTGCCTGCTTAAAAATGATTGTCACTGTTTTGCTCACGCATTTGCTTGTGTGTATTGCAGAAGACTTAACACCCTCAACAAGTGCGCTCTTATGAGATTAGAGATCACTCCTCAAAGAAAGAGGGTAAGTGTCTTGTCAAAAATCCCTTTCTCTTTATTTTGCCAAATCATTTCACTTGGTTTCCTTCTTCAGCTTTGACGGTATTCTCCTCACTCTCTCATCCTAAATATGTGTAACGTGTTTGCTTTTCGTGTAGGATAATTAGAAAGAAGGTCTGTTTTCTTATCATTTTCAAGGGCTTGAGGGCAGAGCGGATTAGCTCCAAATGATGGGCTTTCGGTAACTTCTGTCCTCCTCCTGCTATCTTTCCCTCCTGTTTGTCATCTTTTTCTCACCATGCACTTCCTTAAAACCCCCCTCACACCATAAAAGGAAGAGAATGCACACTACGCAGCTCGGTTATTGGTCACTGTCAGTGTGGTTTCAGAATGAGTGTGTATAGTCTAAGACTGCCCTTAAGCCATGACTAAAAAGTACATGCGGGTCGAGAATGCAACAACAAACAACCCAACTATTTAATCACTACAGAGAACTTAGGAAGATAACCATCATGTCTAACTTTGGCTTTATCTGCCCTCAAAACTTAAAAGTCCGAACAATGGCAGCCTTGTCAAGTGTGCATCCTTCTAAGAAAGCAGATGACCCTTCGGTGTCATCTTATGTTGACGGAGTCAAAGGTAGAGGTCACGAGATGACTTGAGGAAGTGAGCTGCCCTTTTGAGACGTACAAGCACTAACCATGCCTGGAATGCATTGATCTGTTCAGGTGGCCTCTGTAGGGTTCTTCCTGTTTTTAAAAAAATAAGTCAAAATAGTCCTTATGAATTCATATTTGCGCCCACATTAGTGTTCTTAAATAAGAAAAGTGTTATGGGGTGGTAGTGACAAAACGTTAAACCCAAGGTCTGCGTTCTTTATGATCAAAGGCTTGCCCTAAGGGTCTATAAAATAACAACCCCAGTTTTATGGACTTTCGTCGCCTCCATTATTATGAACCGTGAAAGAAACACCTCTGGATCCCGCGACCCCCTGTTAACCGGCCAACTAGTTTTGCTTTCGCTGATTAGTCAGGGCTTTGGGACTCAAGTCTGTTGTACTAAAATCACCACACAATTTAATTACGGGTGTAAACTTGTCAAACATTTCTCAGAATGTTTAAATGACTCCCTAGTCTCTCTAGAAAAATTACATTGGTTTTAAGACCAATTTAAAAATGGCAGAAAAAATTAAAGCTGCATTTGATGATAAAGATCTCCCAGCAGTCCCATCCTATGGCTCTTCAGGTTTCCTTAAGATGATTGCATTGATGGGGGATGGGACCAGACCTGCCCTTTCCGGCTGGGGTGTAAACCCTGAGAGCTGGCCTGGAATTTTTTGTCCACCACCCCCTTCTTTCCATCCCTGCCACCCTGAAGGAGGAGATAGATTAACCCGAGTAAACTGGATAGGGGGAATGGTGGACATGTGACTATGTTGTGACATGAATAAGCCAACCACAATAACAGCTTTTTTCTTTGAATGGACTCTGGTCTCTTACATATGACATATGACCTTATCAAGCCCATGAGGGCCAATGGTGAACAAAGTGGGTGAAATGCTACTTTAATGATAGATAATACTACAACTTTTAAAGATTTGTAACTAACGAGTCATTAGTATGCTACACTGCTCTTAAAGATTCGATCTTAAAGGTCCTGCTCTCCCTTTAATTCCAGAGTGAGGATTCTGATGAGGATGAGCCGTGTGCCATAAGCGGCCGCTGGACTTTCCAGCGGGACAGCAAACGCTGGTCTCGCCTCGACCAGCTGGACTTGGACGTGTTCTCTCCTCCAGCTGGAGAAACTGGCTCCTTTGCTCCCTTCCGATCCCAAGATGAACATTTTGCCAGAGGACCCCTTCTAAAAGAGGGAGTTAATGCCAGCTCTGAGAGCGTCTTGACAGATCTTAGCGACCAGCCAGAGGTGGGCTCTCTGCACAGTGCTGGTAGTGGAGATCGAGGAGGATCCCTGAGTACCACTGTACCGTCCAGCCCCACTACGACCATCTCTAATGCTAACACAGCCACCACAACAAGGGCGAGCTCGGTTGCTAGCGTATGCTCATCTGGAACATCAGGTGCCAATGAAGACTCCATGTCTGATGGGCTCCCATCTCCACTGGATCGTGGTACCTTTGCTTTTGAGGTAAAACCCAGCTCGAAAAGTACTGGTGCTGAAAAAAGCACACGCTCGAGAGCAAAAAGCTTCATCAAGCGCATGGAAAGCTTGCGGCTACGGACCAGCAGTAATGCGTCATCCAAACGCAAGAAGAAGGGTGCGGCCGGGCAGGGCAAGCTAGAGATTAGTGGGCCGGTGATTAAGGAAGGTCTTGACGAAGACAAATTGCGGCACCTCAACTGCGTAGACATCGCAACACTAGATTGCAATGCGAACCGCACCAGAAGCATCTCCTATTCAACACAGACAAGTAGCGGGAGCACAGGGAGTAGCCAATCGGAGGCCAGCAGCGGGAGTGCTGTAAGTACACCCAGTCCAGTCTCAAGAGCACGTAGTCATAGCACGGCAGCTGGGGCTACGAAAAGAGGCGGAATGTACCTGGAAGGCTTTGACCCATTTAATTTTGTCGTCTTGCAACCTTCGGAAGACCAGGAAAAGAAACGGAACCACCAGAGTAAGAGAATGGAACCCAGCACAACCACGGAGCATAACAGACGCAACCGCCAGAGGTTGGATAATAGGCGAATGGATGATGAGGACAGTAGAGAAGAGGAAGGAGGTGTTATCTTTTTCTATTTGCCTGAAGGCCACAAGCCTGGCACTTTTCCTAAAGCACTTGCAGACGGGGCTTGCTATCGTAGTGGCGACAACATAAGCCGCCGTCCACCTCGGAGGGGCTCCGCCGCCTCACTAGACAGTCGATTGAGCATCTATGACAATGTTCCTTTCTCAGAAGTGGTAGATGAGGAGGATGAGGTAGAACCAAAACTGGAGGATGTGCTGGAACGGGTCAGTGGCCTCCAGCAATTGGTAAATGCCTGGTCAGAAACGGGAACTGGGGAGGAAGACGAAGAGGAAGAAGAAGGGGATTCAGATTCGGCCCTCGATTCTGCATCTCCTTGTCCATCATCCCCACTGCAGAACCACTTGGAAGAGACAGAGAACTGCAGCGATCAAGATAGCACTGGAAACCCACTAACGGAAAGGGATGAGACGCTTAGCGCGCGAGAGAGATGTGACTCTGGTGTGGGAGCATCACTTACACGAACCAACAGGTAAAACTCACACACATTGAGTAGCTCTCAGAAATATGCTTTGTTATTAGCGGTCTTGCTAATACACTTCTATAGTGATTTTAAACCTTGGCAGTACTCTATGAAAAAACGATCATGCCAATGAAACAATGAATTAGTATGCAGGAAGGGAGGAAAAGAGAGCGTGTCAGAACGGCTCTCCTTATATAACAAGGGATATTTGTAGGATATAGAATTCTTTTGGAATTTACCACAGGAATTCAAAGACCCCCACCTGTTGATAGAGACCTTGATTATTAATCCTTGTTATCTCTAACTGTTCCCGAAGTTTGTGTTCATGTCAGATGCATGATGCGTAGGTGCTTTTTACAAGGTACTGAGTGTACTTTGTGCTTGTGAATGTTTGTTTTTCATGGTTTTAATGCGCATGGGTGGTTCACATCTTGAAAATACGCACACTCGAGTCTACAATCTTCCAAGAACATTTTGTGATTAATTTATTAAATCATAGTTTGGGCTATAAGTGTGTTTATCTAAAAAGTGTTATGTTTTTACGAATGCGTACGTTACAGACCTCAGAAGCTGCGCTGGCCAAGTTTCCAGAGCTCCCACAGGCCAAGTCTGTCGTCAACGGTGTTACAAGTTGGATGTCAGTCAGTTCTGCAGATGAACCTTCTACAGAAATACAGCCTGCTTAAACTTACTGCTCTGCTGGAGAGATACACACCCACCAACAAACACGGCTTTAGCTGGTGAGAACACACAAACACACTTTCTGCCTGTCTTTCTGTCTGTTTGCTTTCTAGCTTATCTCCACCCCTCACCTAAGCTTCAGGGTCCATGCAATGTAAATATACAGACCTCACAGGATATGAACTCCCTCCTTTTCCTGTGGCACCTTTTTTCAACCATTTACCTCTCTTGGGGGCTGTCAGACCTCCACAACACAGAGCTGTTGTGTACCATGCAGTCCTGTTATTGACTTGTTCCTGTTATACACCCCCCACAAACATCTGCACATGTCCACATACAGCTGAGCCATATTTATATGTGCGATTATGAAACCACCACAAATCATGATACTGACAAGCCTGCTATTTGGCATCCTTGACACACACACACACTGCCGGTCGGAAAGACAAACACCCGGCCGCGCGGATGTGCACAGATGTGTTCTCATTCCATTTTCTCCCTTTGCTCAGAGCTATTGTCTGCTGTCTTTGTGTTTATCCTTCAGCCTGTAAAGGGGGAAACAGCTTGAAGTGGCCCCTCAGCTTCTGGAGGTTTCCCCTTAAATACACAATGACCTGCACACTCATACACTTGCAGCATCCTGTCAACTCATATGTACCAAATTTGTGCCTATGTCAAACATGTCATATTCAACAGCACACTCTATAGATATGTCTGAAACAATTATAGCTGTCTTTGTTATTTATTTGTGTTATTAAGTGGTTACTTTGTATGACTTCATTTTTAGTGGAACGAGTGCATTTGGTCTTATTTTGCGTGCGCAAGAATTAAATAAACATGCTTGTGTGCCTGACAGGGCTGTCCCTAAGTTCATGAAGCGGATCAAGGTTCGAGACTACAAGGACAGAAATGTGTTTGGAGTTCCCCTGCAGGTGATAGTTCAGAGGAGCGGACAGCCCCTGCCCCAGAGTATCCAGCAAGCCATGCGTTACCTACGGAGCCAGTGCCTCGACCAGGTGAGAGATGACAAACACACACTAAAACCATACAAGTGCATGCTTGTCCAAGCAGTGCTCAAAGAAACATGCCGTAACGTACTGAACTTAAAGGGATAGTTCAATCAAAAATACAAATTCTGTCATTATTTATTCAACCTCATGTCGTTCAAAACCTGTATTTGACTCTTTCTTCTGTGGAACACAAAAGAAGATATATTGAGGAATGTTTCAGTGGCTTTGTGTCTGTAAAATGGAAGTCAAGGGGGGCCAGTGTGGTGAGAAACGTTCTTCAAAACATCGTATTTTGTGTTCTGCTAAATAAAGAAAGTCATACAGGTTTAGAATGACACGAGGGTGAGTAAATAATAATATCATTTTTTAACTATACCTTTAAGTAGGCTTTGTGATATAGTCAGTCTATATAAATACAAAAACTGTCTGGTTATTTATTTGTTAAAAGCTGTTCTGTCGAGGGAGATAAATAACTGCAAGGTCATAACCTAAGTAAATGATCCCTATTTGAACAGCTGTTTAGTTGCACGTTCCCTGTAGTGTCATTATATGTAACAGGACCCAAATTCAAGCACGGACATCTGTTGTTATATCGTTGCACACATACCTGAGTCTAACACTCTAAGACATTCATGCACGTTCAAGTCTATGTGCATTGAAATTATCTAAAAGAAACCTGCATGTCTTTCCTGGTTGGAAGTATCCACTAGTTACACATTACCCCTTACCTACATGGCTGACATTCCATTCCAAGAGTGTTTATGAGAGAGCAAGTGATCTACAAACCTCTTTCTCTCTCTCTCTCTCTCTCTCTCTCTCTCTCTCTCTCTCTCTCTCTCTAGTGTCAGATGGAAAAAAAACTACTTGACAAATTACATAATATTTACAATATGAGACATATCACTATTCATGACTAGGTTATGTAAGAAGTCAATGGATTTTTTCTAAAACAGGTGCCTTTTAGATTTCTTGTTGCGTGTTTGGGAAACTCATGGCCAAATAAGTGATCCATCTATTTAGCTGTCAGTTTGAAAAAGAGAGAGTGCAAGAAATAATTAACTTAACACAAAACATGAAATGAACTAGAAAATGGAAGTGGATTGTTTGACGTTTGACTTCAAGACACAGTTGGGTGTAACAGTATTAAGTAATTTTACAATTTGTGTTTCTCATACATACGTGTCTGACCGTGGTTCTGTACAGGTGGGGCTTTTCCGAAAGTCAGGAGTAAAATCACGCATCCAAGCCCTTCGCCAGATGAACGAATCATGCGGCACTAATGGAGGCGGAGTTAACTACGAGGGCCAGTCGGCTTACGATGTGGCCGATATGCTAAAGCAGTACTTCCGAGACCTTCCGGAGCCCTTGCTTACCAGCAAACTGTCCGACACCTTCCTGCAGATATATCAATGTAAGATCATGCACACAATTAACTTTCAATGTATTTTGCCACATCGAGGATCAAAAGACCACACACAGCTTTACAAAATGTTCACAAAACATTCTGTGCTAGGCATTTATCTCTCACGTGTAAAGAACAAAGCGTTTCCCAAAGGGCAAGACACAAATAGCTGCGGATGCTTATTCTTGAACGAGTGAATCATTCTGAAGGATAATAAAGTATAAACAAATTTATTTCAGGAAATAGCTGTCAAATGATGCATCGGCACCAATAAATCACTATCAGAGCCAACACCAAGCTGTAACTTACAAGGAAGTGTGTAGTTACCACAGCTATTACTTACTTTACACACGTTGAATTGGGTGTGTGCTAATTTCAATAAATACCTGAATCTCAACTCCAAACACTTTGTTACACGAATTCATAAATGAATTAGTAAATACATTTACGGTTGGGAGGTACAGAGGTTTTGTCTTTTGTGGAGGAACACACAAACTTGGTTTTGTATTCATCTGCGTTTTGTAATGTTATTCACAGCTATTCATGATGATGAATAAATCATGATGTCATATTATTACAATAACATTACAAAATATTTTTATTATTAACTGAACAGGCCAAATGAGATTTGAGATAAACACAGGATTTTCTTTGGGTCTCTGAGAGCAGTGTTGTAACTCCCATCTTTCAGAAACATATTGCCTGATAAAAACAGTCTGTTACCAGAATCAAAATAAGAGGAAAACAAGCATGTTCTCCCAAGCACTGAAGCTGACCACAACCCCAGTGGAGGTCTTAGCATTCCACACAGACAAGCAAGGGTCTGTGTGTGCCTGTTTTGTGTGTGTTTGTGTTTAGACAGAGGCTTACATTCCCAAGGGCGACGATAACACACTGAGCATTGACACACAAAACTGCATATGTTTTCGCTGTTTAAAAGCGTCTCTGTTCTCAGTCACGTGCATCTGACAGCAGTCTTAGACGATTGCAAGTGAATTACACACCCTGTGTTTATCATATAGAACTCTATACACCATCGCACCACCTGTATACTGTTACAATGTTTTTCATGAGGATCCATACACTCAGTATTCAGAATAAACCAATAAAACCTCTTTTGTCGCTTGCAGATGTTCCCAAAGAACAGCGTCTACAGGCGGTGAGAGCCGCAGTGTTGCTGTTACCCGATGAGAACCGCGAGGCCCTGCAGACCTTGCTGTGCTTCCTGAGTGATGTGACGGCCAACGTGGACGAGAACCAGATGACCTGCACCAACCTGGCTGTGTGTTTGGCCCCCTCTCTTTTCCATCTCAATACGCTACGGAGAGAAAGCTCCTCGCCCAGGTGTGTGTGCACGTCTGTTAACACTCTTCACGTGGATCCTCTCATCTCTTTAATTGCACATCGCTTGAGGTGCTATCGTATTTGGTACGCGGCTACTTCAAATCCTAATACTGCGCAATTATTCGCTCTTGTACTTAGTTGAATAACAGCGCTATCAAAACAGGAAAGCCAAAGGGACGGGTAATGAATGAAAGAATAGAGAACTGACTTACATAAGGCTTTGAATGCCAGCCGTGTTCGAAAAAGTAGCTCTAAATTAGCCATCACGTTACGATGAGATAAGCATTTGCATTTTAGACATCCATTCTGAATTCATTTCTCCCTTGTGTGTTTTTCCTTATCGCAGGGTCATGAACAGAAAAAACACCCTGGGGAAACCTGACCAAAAGGACCTGAATGAGAACTTGGCGGCCACACATGGTTTAGCCCACATGATTCAGGAGTGCAGAAAGCTCTTTCTGGTAAGCCTATCGCGGCATGTCTTTATTTTAACGTTTGACTTAACTTATGTAATTACGTAACAAACATTTAACGTTTGTTTAAAAAATCAACATAACGTTCATCTCTCACGCACATCAAAAGTGTGACAGTAACAGTTTAAGACTGTGGTCTTATCAGTGCACACCAGATGTCTCTCTTTGTTATCCAGGAGAGCATGTGCTCTCCAGTCAGGTGACGGATGGATGAACGCACGCATGCACGTACGTTTATCAAGCACATAGAGCATGTAGACAAAGGTTACGCGTACTATCACGGCATCTTAAAAAACAAATAATTTGATGTTTCACAAAGCTTCCTGGAAACACTTTTATTTAAATAGCCTGTGGCTACATAGATACTACGAAAGCTGGCCTCATATTTTTAGTGCTGTAAGATCGATTAATCGTGATTAATTGATTCCAAATAAATGTTTGTTTTTATATAATATATGTTGTGTGGCCTGTATATATTTATTTATTTATTTATACAAAATATGAGTGATATATTTATACATAATGCAAATTTAATAATAAGTTTATATATATTTGTAAATATTTGTTATATATGAAGAGTTCATTTGCAAAAACAGATAACTCTGTCGTTTTTATTGTGTTTTTTTGTTGTTATTATTACTTAATTAAAAACAGCCCAGCTGCAGTTATATTGATGTTGCTTGGAATGCACAATAAAAACATTTTTTATGTTTTTGCAAATGAACATTTCACATACACACATATGTGTGTGCATTTATATATACATATAAATATACACGCCACATACATATATAAACACAAACATTTATTTTGTAATTAATCGATTTGACAGCACAATTTTTTATTTTGTAGTTTAATGCTGTTTGTTGTTGCACAGTCTTTGCTAGTTGTTCTTGAAATCATCCATAAAATAGCCACGTATTGCATGACATGGTGAAGTTTGAGCTTGCTAGGAACACTTTAACCTTGATTACAGACAGTGGTGACCTTGTCTATGCATACAGTAAAGACCTTGTGTTGGTTAGCACATATAAATCCATGACCTTACACAAACAGACACTTCTGTTTGTGCAAACATGGCCTCAGAGCTTTTTTAAATGAAATTTATAACAAATTGGTAGCAAATATTGGCCACAACATTTTAATACATTAGCCGCAACATTTTGATACATTAGCCGCAAGTGTGTAGCAAGTAAAACTGTTTTTGCAGAGGTGTACACACACATTTCCAAGTAAAATAATGAAAGTCACCAGAAGTTTAAATACCGGTGAAACTGACCCGACATGGAGGTCGACAAAGCAGCGTTGTTCTGTTGATCTTATGCTCATTGTTACATCATACTCCTCTGCCATCATTTTCCCTGAGCAGACCAATAACTCCTGTATTCAATTTAAATTATTATGTCAATCCATTACCGTAAGAAAACATCTCAATCAAATTATTTTCTCCTTGATTAGCTATTTATAGAGTGAATGTGGAATGCAAAGATAGTATCTTGTAGCAGAGGGCACAGATGTGAAGGTCTGGTCCTGCTGTACCCATCGGTCTAATCCTTTTTGCTGAACTAGATAACAAAATTATCTGGATTTCCGCTGGAAAAAGACAAGCACCGTGTCACGATAAACATCGCCAGACAGGAAATACACAGAAACATTGACAGTGAATAAAAAGCTGGACACACATGGACACAAACAGGATGCGGCATTTCCAGTTCAGAATGAATCATTCTTGTCACTTCCCTTGATATTAATTCCACTTGTATGTACACTGAGAGCAGTTTAACCATTTGTCCTACTTAATAGAATTATTACCCACGATGCAGATGTATCATTGTGTGTAGTTACTTAGTAAGCTTTTCTAAGTGTTCATATTACCGTGATTTGTCTTGGGTAGTGTAATTTTGAGCTCACGTTGTTCCCTACTTGCCGGATGCTCCCGGTGGGGAAGTTAAGCTTATTTATGCTAATTTGATGATGTTAATTTACTTCTATACATTTTATGAAGTAGGCAGTTTAGTAGCAGTTTGTCTTTGAATGAATTTGTATCGCTGAAGAGACTAGCTTGTTGTGTTCTGGATGGTGGTGGGCCTGACTCGCTTGACCAGCTTGGTCAACCAGAAAGACCACCTTTAAGTTTTGTAGGACTTTCAGGACTAACCAGTTTAAATTGCTCTGGATTACTTGACATGCATTATTTTCTCTTTCAGATCCCAGAGGAGATGTCACGCTGTCGGAACTCTTACATGGAGCAAGGCCTGAGTCCCATTCGAATGGAGGTACTCGTGGAAAACTGCGGCTCATGTAACTACAAAAATCTGCTCAAAGACGGTATGGACGCCTTACTGAAAGAAGGCAAGGACAAGTTTAAAGGTTACGACACCTGCTCGACCCCTGAAAACGCTGAACTTGCATATAAGAAGGTAAGGAAACATTTTAAGCTTTTTCTTTACATACACTTTTTCTAGGACACAATTTGCCATTTTTTCCCATTTCTCTCATTCTTCCTTTGCTCATTTTTTTGTTTATCTTGTGAGTCTTCGGGAAAAGTTGTGTCTCTTCCCTGCGTTTTACATCCTCTATTTCATGTGAAAGTGGTCTGAAGTATGTCTTTCCCAGCCCTGCTTTGGCCTACATCCAACCATGACATCAATTTGTCTGCTTTTTCAGCTTTTTTGCCTGCTAACACACTTGTGTTCATCTCAGAGTTCTCTCGGATCCACTCCCTTTGCATTTGGACAGTGCTTCATGTACCCATAAAGCATTAGAACAGATTGCACCTAGATAGACATGAGGAACCGCACAGCTTGTTGGCTAAAATAATGTCTTTGATCACAGTAGTATCTCGCCCAAGTTTGGAGATTATTGTGCTGGAAGATGCAGTGACTGTAACATCATCTTCTTTTGTGGTAGGTCCAAGACGGTTCTTCTCTGCGGCAATGGAAAGTCTGCGTTGACGTGCCTGCATCGCCCGAAGATGTTCTCCAAAGAATCCTGCGGGAGCAGGAACGTTGGGATGAAGACCTGCTGGAGTGCAGGGTCATTGAGACACTGGAGCAAAACGTGGAGGTCTACCAGTATGTCAGGAACTCCATGGCACCTCATCCACCCAGAGACCACGTAGTGCTCAGGTGATTACAACACATGAGTTTACAAAAAAAGTTTGTTTTAAAGTAGATTCAGGACACTAAAAGTATTTTTTGTGTGTTTTGGAGCAGGTCGTGGGCAACAGACCTGCCTAAGGGAGTGTGTGCACTGGTCTGCACGTCGGTGGATAACGAAAGCGCAGCCGTGTTGGGTGTTCGCGCAAACGTCCTGACCTCTCGCTATTACATAGAACCCTGTGGTTCCAGTAAGAGCCGGATAACACAAATTTCCAGAACAGACTGCAGGTGAGAGCTGCACTGGAATCTCAGGCTTATTTGCGGATGTGCTTCTGTAATTACTGTGAAATTGAATTAGCAATTTTTGTTTTCCAATAATATTTGGGTTTTAAAAAATCATTTGTTTTTAAATAAATAATTTTAGTTTTTATTTCATTTACCTCTCTGACATTTTTTTCATGTTTTAAGAAAAAAGCCAACAATAATTTTGCTTAAAACTCTTCTTAATTTATCTTTTTTGAAGAATTAAAAAATAATAATAATAGGTCAAATGTAATTAATAATAAAAATTAATTAAATTAGTAGTTGGTATTAGGTTCACAATATTAGATTTTTACTTCATGGTAATCATGGCCAAAATAATATATTACGATATATATTATCGCGATATCTGTATATAAATATATATATAAACAATGCTAATGCCAATAATGTTAATGCAGTCAAATTCACAATTCATTTTATATTGTTTTCTTTCTTTTGCCAATGAATCATGCCCAAATTATACTGTATATTACGGTATATATTATATATTGAAATTTGAAATTAATAAATTAATAAAATTTCGTTTTCCTTTTTTTTTGCCAATGAATCACAATATGAATGTAGGGATACACAGAGAGATCATTGCTCTTGAAAATGTATTTACGATATCATATGTGTAGTATTAACACAATCACGGTTATTGTCAACACCGGCATATTGCAACACCCTTAAATACAATAATTAAATAAAAAATGACATCTGAATACAAATAACATCCCTGCTAATCTATTTCTTTCCTGTTTTTTTAGGGGTCGCTGCCCTGAATGGTACAATAAGCTGTATGGTCACTTGTGTGCTGCTGAGGTGGTGCGGATACGAGACTCTTTTACCTGCTTGGACAAATGAACACACACACCCGGAGTGTTGACGTGTAATTTCTCGTATCAAGAAACTCTTATTTAAAGAGAAAGACCATGAAGATTCCCCTTGTTAAACTCCCTCAACCGTCTGAGCCCTTAAATGTAGATGGGGACGGTTCCTAAACCTACGAACTACAAGTCAAAGGTTT
Organism: Triplophysa rosa; assembly: GCF_024868665.1. NCBI lineage: Eukaryota > Metazoa > Chordata > Actinopteri > Cypriniformes > Nemacheilidae > Triplophysa > Triplophysa rosa. The sequence goes on along the minus strand of NC_079893.1, from coordinate 8,144,337 downwards.
TGCTTTCAGACTGAAAAGTTGGAAATGGGCATGCCTGCTGCTGTGACATCATCATCACTGAAGTCACAATGTTTGATGTCATAGCGTGACTACACGAAATGGGCGGTGCTATTGCTTCTGAGAAGCAAGTATATATGTGTGTGTTCGAATGACTGCGTAAGCTAGCATATATGTATAAGTGTGTATGAGGTCGTATGTTACCTTATGTATTGTGTGTGTATGTATGATTTATGATGCATGTGTGATCATTGACTAATGAGGCGTATTCCATGCACTGGCACCCTGCTGCAATATAGTGTTTTTATCTGTTTCTGTGTGTATGTGCATTTTGCGCCGTTATTGTGATTGCAAATCTGCGTACGGTGCTTTTATTTTGTTTGTATTCGTTGGAATGGACAGATGGGTGGAGAAACAGATGTTTGTCTACAGCAAGCTAAGATGGTGGTGGCTGGAACACCTTTGAAAAGACCAACGGGAAGTCTGTGATAGAGGAAAAGACAAGCACGTTGACACTGTTAAAGAGTTTTGAGGGTTTCAACTGCTACAAACCCAAAGCAGAGACCAATTTAACAATGGACCAATTCTTTACTGCATAGAGTGACAAAAAGTAAAGACAAAAGACACCATACAGGTCAACCAGTCAAATTCTTCCGAACTCAGAGTCCGGAATTGGTCAAAGCCTAACCATGTGTCCGTCCCGTTTCCTAAGAAAAGAGAAAGTTCTAAGAAGAAAAGTTCAATAAGGTTTGACAAAAGGAGAGGCCACCAGATGGCGCAGTTTACAACAAACTGATCGGAGGATGGTAGAGAATGTGTGAGAAAAGATGTAATGTCTGTTTGTTTATCAGTGTTAATCACAAATGAAGTAAAAGTCTAAAACAGAGTAATAACGCTTGCTTTCACACTCATAACTCTAAACAGGTTCACAATAGGAGTGCTTCGGTTTACACGGAACGTATCGTAATGAGACTCACAAGCGTCTGATCTGGAATCAGTTTCTTGACCGGTGTTTTAGTCTGACACGATGGTTCAGAAGAACGCAGCACTCCTATTATGGCCGACGTGCTCCATGACGTCGGTCCTGAGTTCAACGTCCATGCTAGATTTACTACTATTATATGTGCCTTTTCACGGCGGTGTAATATAAACGTGTAAATTGTGCTGCCAACCCAAGAATAACGCATGACAATGAGTTTAATTTAAACCTCTCTGTATTTATATCACTCATATCGTGTTTTGTATGTATCTTATTTTATTGTAAATGTTACACTCTAAGTTACAGAAATGAGAAAATTGTTTATCTTTTTTATTAATATTATTTCTGTACAGATTAATCGTTGGTCAAAATGCACTATTAAATGTATTAAAACAACATGAATCTCTGTTCTGACTATTATTCACCATTATTCGATTATCGAATCAATTGTGCCTATTTAAGGGCATTTTGGCTAGAATCATTTTAAATGTTTACATTTGCTCATTGCAGATGCTTTTATCCAATACTGTAAAACAACTATAGGATTTACTTTTTTGTACATTTTACTTCAACTTTTTTGTAAATGTTTTTTACACCATTTTGTAATTTAAATTTTAAGTTTTTGCAGTTGTTTTTTTTTTAGTAAAAACTGCACGTTTACCCGCACACGCACACACATGCAGTTGGAAAGCTTCTCTGGGAACTGAATAACAAGCCAGAAAAGATAAGATACGTGTGTGAGCAAGAGTCAATATTGAAGTATGAGAGAGAACTGAGGAGAACATTCTTTTGAGAGTTTTCCCTCTCACTTCTGAGAATGAACTGGAGAAGAGTTCCCACATTGATAACTGATACGCCTTTATGAGGGAAACCGTTCTGTATGCGCGGTTTGTGGTCAACATGGTTTGGCACTTTTGCACATTTTTTTTTCTGAAAACAAAGAAAGAAAAGACTATGAAGTAACTGGGCTATAGATCTATATAAAATAGATCAGTAGTTCACTCAAAAATTAACATTCTGCCATTTCATTTTACAAGTTTCATAATTGTATAAATGACTTTGTTCTGATGAACACAGAGAAAGATATGGAAGAATGTTAGCAATTTTCAGTTCTGGGACATCATTGACTACCATAATAAGACAAATTAAATGGTAGTCAAAGGTTTGTTTTCCTAAATTCTTCAAAATATCTCATTCTGTGTTCAACAGAACAATATATATATATATATATATATATGTATGTATGTATATATATATGTATATATATATATATATATATACAGACTTGCTATGACATAGACAAGAGGCAGTGGACAAACAAACGGAGGATGTTCTCATTGAATTCCCACCATGACGGTGAGCTCTTTTGTAGGTGAGCACTGCCCCCTAACGGCCAATATGAGAACTTCCATCTACATTAAGGTCCCTCTGGAAAGCTCGTAATCAGGTAGGTTCAACACTTTAGTGAAAGTACTTTACATGTAGTCCACGAAGATAACCTCAACAGTCTTAACCATGTCTATTAAATCAGCCACTTCTTGCAGTTTTATAGACGGTAATAATTTGCCAGTTCTAAAATCAACCCATGACTTTTGGGGGGCAAACGCAATATAGATGACCTGAAATTACAGACAGCTCATTTATCTTAAGATTTGTTATGCAGTCATTTTCTTAAGGTGAATCAATTACTGAACCAGGCAGATTGGAAAAACAGTAAGTCTATAATCAATTTAAATCAAACGTACAAAATGTCTATTAAGAAACATATCAAAAATGCATCACTGATTTTAACAAATCCACCCCATGAATAATAAACGACTAGCACTAAAGAAATACAACAATCTTACCAATTTCAAAGCTTTATTTTGTATTCACTTTATTTTAAATATACACCTCTACCTAAACATCCGCTCGTGAGAAAAGAACAAGTTGCATACACAGGTTGTGTGAAAAAAAAACTTTTGGAATTTATACTTTTAAGAGGGGCTACAAAAGCACCCGAATTGAACAATGTATATTTGTACTGTTACAGCATTCTGTTCCATAATAATACAGTCATCATTTTAAATAACAAGGTCACCAATATTCCTTGGTGATAAAATGTTCTCAGAAGTGTAAAATGTAAACTTGCAAATTACATTCAAGCAATTATTTTCAAGTTTAAATGTGTGTAAATGCATCGTCCTTAATTTATAATATATCTATTTATGCTTATAAAATAATTGGCAGTTAAGAAAGGCCATTACCACACAAAACCTCTCGATGAACAATAAATTCCCTTTTGACATTCCGACTTGGTGCCGCCTGACAGCCAAAGTGAGTTGAAGAGAATTCTGGGAAAAGGATCTGCAAGGGAAAAGGCCTCAGATTCTCCACAACAGGCCTCTGCACTGCCTTTAAAAGTCTTTAATGAAGTCTTTATCAGAAAGTCTTCCTCCCAGTGTGTCTATAAAACATCCTTCTGCCCCCATCTCACATTTTTTCATTTGAACCTTTTTACCAAGAGGTGAAGAAAGGTCTCTTGCAGTGAAAGGTCTGGGTGAACGCATTGCCCAGCTGAACCACACGACCTTGGCCTCCCCCGCGACTCCTTTCCACCACCACACGAGGCATCTGGACTAACTGGATGGGGCTCTTCCCGTCCTTCAAAGCCTGGGTCAGATTCAGGATCTAACCAACAGAAACAGGCGTATGTGTCATTGACGAATAAGGTCACGGTGAGAAATTTCAACTCAAGTAGTGTAATGGTCAGGTAAGTCAACACAATACTTTCCTTGCGCCATAAAAACATACAAGCAGGATTATTTTAGTTTACGAAAATTGAAACGTTGAAAGTGTTTTTGTTTATTGAAATCAAATAAAATATTGGCCTAAAAAGTATTGGAAAAAATTCAACAAACAAAAAAACTAAATTGAAATGTTGAAATAAGTTAAAAACACTAAAATTATAATAATAAACAAAACTAAACTAATTAAAATTAATTCATCTTATATAGCAACATAAAAATAAACAAATAAACAATAAAATGACAAAAGCATAACAAAGTAACATAAAAACGAAAAATCTCAAATTAAAGGCTAATTTAAAATATTAACTAAATAAAACTAAGTTCTAAACTATAATAACTCTGTATAAACGTGTGCAAAAAATATTTTAAAAGTAATGGCAGAAATTTGAATCTTATGAGACTTTTTTTTGAAGATCTCTCTGTATTGTCTGTATTGTTATTTCTCAGATTCTTCAGAAATGCATAAAGTCATGTCTGTCCAAAATAACACTCAATACCGTCAGCATGTATGTTTTGAGCATTGTTAACTTTGGAACCATTACAGACAATACACATTTCCAGATCTAACAAGCAAAAATGTCCAGATCTAACAAACTACAAGCACCTCGTGCATGATTAAGTAGCAGGAACCATTAACACACCCTGTCAACACACTCAGTCTCTAGCTCAAACAACTCTGAAGGTCACGTTATCAACAGCAAATACACTGTGACAACACAGGATTAAATACAGTCTTTGTGGTATTAATACTGCTGCTACATTAATAGAGTTTTCTCCCTAAGAGACACAGACTTTGACCGATAATGCTACAGGAAGAGATCTCTTACTTGGCACTGTAAAATTTCTGGTCTAAATCCGGTTCTGCGTTTCAGCTGCGATAGGCTGAAAATAGCAGCCTGGCTGGGTGTATTAATCTAAGCTAACTGTGAATGTTTCATAGTGATAAAGCTTCAGAATTTAGTGTGAAAGGGAAAAAAAACTGAGAAGCTATTTCTGTAGCACACAGAGTAAGCAGAAGATAAAGTCATCTCTGGTTAAATAGACATACTGTACCTGGCCTCTCATAACGGACATCTGTTTCTCAAACATGGTTTTGTCAAAACCTTTATCGGTCTGAAAGAAAACAAGTGTTATTAATATGACATTTATTTATATTGGACATTATCTCTATCTGTCTGTCTGTGTAGCTATGGTAACTATTTTAAGTATGTACAGCCACAGAAAAAATTAAGAGACCATTTTAAATTTCATTTAATCAGCATGTATAGATGTATTGTGGCCATTCCAGTCCAACAAACCTCAGGAGTGACAAAGTCATTCAACAGCAATGTGAAAGACTGACAGCATGACAAGACACATGAAAACTGCAATTAAAATCCAGGTTATCACATAAAAAATATTTTTGAACTTTTCCTAAATACGTGTACAAATATTACTGTTACTGTAAAAAGTGAATATGAACTTGTTTTTCTTTGCAGTATTAGAGGTCTAAAAAAATACAGAGCATATTCTGTGTTATTTTGACCTGTTTCTCCCGTTTTTATTTTCTGCAAATAAATGCAAATAGAATGTTTTTATTTGGGAGAAAAATTGTTTGTTCACAGAATGAAAAAAATGATAATTTTACCTATACACACATAAATAGTAAATTCAGAAAAAACTGAAAATCATTTTAAAATGGTCTATTAATTTTTTCCGCGGCTTTAAATTTTCATCTGTCCAGGACATCTTGCACTGCAAACTAATGAGGAAGGTTATAAAGAGACCACATAATATTATCTAACCTGTTATTAAAATGGGTCAGGATGTTAACTAGTTGGTTCAACAACCAATGTAGGTTTGTCAATGTGGTCTTGTTAATTTAAAGTTGAACATTATTAGCAATGGCACTAAAAGAAAATGAATTCTGAGATTGTATTTGTTTTTAAGAGAGTTTTAACATATTTAAAGAGGGAAGTTCATAGACTTCTCATTGAAGTACCATTGCTAATGAAGCACAACTTCTGAAACAAATTTCAATGAGAATTCAAGTACCTCCAAAAATGTGACCCTGTCTGTAAAAACCCAGCCGAAGTCATTTGTTTGTGATTTAATAAAAGGTTCTGCATATTCCAAATTACAATTGCACAGGTTAAAATGAACTTCTTGCATGCAGATAATCAGTAAATCACAGGTTGAGACAGTGAGATCTCCCACCTTGAACATCTCATAAAGGTCCTCACAGAGGTCCTGTACAAAGTTCATGTCGGAGATGCGCGAGAGCACCAGGTCTCTGGTCTCTTGGGAAAAGGACACTTTGGCCTGCGGCAACCAAGCCCAGTGGAACGGATCTGTGCACGCGCACACAGAGAAAAATCACACTAATACAACCATCATAAAGATGCAAGACTGACCACATTATCAATTAAATGATTCATCTAAAAAAACATTATTTACAGCATTAAAGGGATAGTTCACCCAAAAATGAAAATTCTGTCATGAATAACTCAACCTCAGGTTGTTCCAAACCTGTATATATTTCATTGTTTGGTTGAACACAAAGAAAGATATTTGGAAGAATGTTAGCAACTTTCTGGGGCACTATTGACTACCATAGTAAAAAAATGAAAAAGGTAGTCTAAGGTGCCCCAGAACGGTTTGCTTTACTAAATTACTCAAAATATCTCATTTTGTGGTCAACAGAATATTTCAGAATTATTAACAGAATTATTTCTTCTATGGTAGTCAATAGTTCCCCAGAAAGTTGCTAACATTCTTCCAAATATCTTTCTTTGTGTTCAACCAAACAATGAAATTTATACATATTTTGACGACTTTATACAGACTTGAGGGTGAGTAATTCATGACAGAACTTTCATTTTTGGGTGAACTATCCCTTTAAGGGTGATATTTACACTCCACCAGTTAAAAGTCCCAAATGTGTTATTTCATAGTTTTGATGACTATTTTCTTATGGTAAAAATAACGGGTGAGTTGATGGCATTTATGCGTTTGACAGCTTTAAAGTGCTTTACAGTGAATTCAATCTACGTATTTTAAGTATTGCGTGTTCCACAGGGTTCGAACCATAACACTAATTGTGAATTAAATATGTACGTGGTACTGTAAATCTCGTAGTACTGTACATTACATGAGCAATTCAAACATCATGCTTTCAATCCCTAGGGAACACATACTAATTAAAAGAAATTCTACATGAAACGTCACTTTGATAAAAGCATAAATTAAGAAAAACTAAAATTCTTACACGCTCTCCACTCATCGGGGTGTTTAAAAGGGAAGGCCAAACCATTATCTATGGCTGCTATCTTAATGGCGGAGTCTTTTGAGTCCGTCCAATCAGATTCCTAAACACAGACAAGTAAAACAAAATTGAAGCTCAGCCTTTATTTATGACTGGAAAACAATGTAATCACGTCAACAGCAAAAACCCAGAAGCAATGTAATCAAGTAATACTGCGAATGGAACCAGCTCAATCCTGAAGTCTTATGTTTGACGTATGATCTATAAAGTCATTTCCCATGTATGTGGGAGGAACAGTTTGGATCCCATTACAGCAGACCCGCGCTACTCAGTCGCAGCATTTCACTTTGAACTTCCCAGCACTGTAAACAGAGCAAACTATAAATATCTCGCAGCTCACCTTCTCTGCCAATTCACCATCGCCCGGCTTCTCGTACTTGATCAACCAGTTATCGTTTCCTCTGTCTGAAGAAGACAAAAGAGAGATCAGATTTCTTTTTCAAAGACACGGATAACAATATGCATACATGCCACATTTGTGCTTGCGACATGAGCATGAATAAAGGAGGCGAGTCAACAGACAATGACAATGAAAAGTGACATTTGCTAAATAAAAACATTACTTAACAGAATACAGAACTTCTTTACACCAAAGTATAATGGTTACCTCCAAATACCAACTAGTGTACATCCATAAATTCACGAGTAACTAGATTTTTACATTCACTACAGGAGATGTGAGTGATAGTTGTCTGGGTAAAAACATGGCAACACAAAGCTGGTGTGCGGGGGGTGGTTGTCAGGGAACTATGATGCTAAGGTTTTATCAGGTTTCTATGCGGTTACCAGGGGGTTCTGATTGGTTGACTACTAAGTCCATAGAGCCGCTCCTCAAGTGTCTATATATATTCTTGTCCATTAGAAAAATTCTTGTCCATGGCTCGGGTTCTTCCTTTACTGCAAACCTATGGGATTTTTCTTCATCTGTTTAACCGTCCAATAGATGGATAAAAATACAAAAATCCCATCCACACAAAAAGAAACGGCAAACCTTTCTTCAACAAGCTATTCAATTTGAGGCATCATTCCTATTTGTAACACAAACAGGCTTGTCTTGTGGCAGAAAGGTCTTGACTCCTAGCAAGCACCACCAGCTTTGACATTAAAGGGATAGTTCACCCAAAAATGAAAAATCTGTCTTCATCTGTTGTTGCAAACCTGTGTGAATTGTGTTGTTCTGCTGAACACAAAGAAAGATATTTGGAAGAATGTTTGTAACCAAACAGATCTGGGGCACTATAGACTTCCATAGTAGGGAAATAAATCTACTACGGTAGTCAATGGTGCCCCAGAACTTTTTAGTTTTCCACATTCTTCAAAATATCTTTATTTGTGTTCAGCAGAACAAAGATTATAAATTATATAATAAAATTATATAATTTAATAAGATCGCTTTAAGAAAACACTTTTTTTACTATGAGAAAACAACAGTAACCATGGCAACATCATGGTTTCATACCTGTATTTCTGATGACGTAATCCAGCACCACGAGTCTCTCAAACTGAGACTGAAGCCGTTTCCTCATGTTCTCTGGTAGAGGCTCCGCCTCAAACTTCCTCAGCCAATAGTCTGCTTCGTGGTAGCCCTCCACAAACAACTGAAATGAGCCCACCTGCACAAGAGAGAAACAGCCAGTGAGGCATTATAAAGACAACAGAATGAAACTGAAATCATGACAGAAAATAAAAAGAATTGATTGAAATTGTTGATATCAGTGGTTCAAACAAGGGGGTTGTATTATTATGAGGTAAAGCTTCACCTTTGGAGGAAGGCCAACTCTGTGAAACCGACGACCCACTTTGGGGACTTTCTCCAGTGCATATTTTTTACCACGGGATTTGGCACGGTCAATCGCACTATAGTGAAAAGTCTCGCTGGCCAAATAAACAACCTGGAAGGGAAAGATAAATGAGAATTCATTAAAAAACTTCAGTTACAAATGCAAGAGATGTGTTAACTATTTGAAGTCACCATGAAATAAAAGAACTAGTGTTGTCACGATACTGGAATTTCTTATTTCGATTCGATACCTAAAAAAATATCGATATTCGATACCATTTTTGATACCACGGGGAAAAAACTGCCATTGCATTAATGCCCTAATTATTTTTATTTTTTATTAAAAGTTAAATTGAACAAGACTAGACAATGAATGAGGTATATTTTTACATGATTTATTAATTGTTAATCTGATGTTAATTTTACGAATACATTTTCTATTTAAAATTGTAGGCTATTTGTAAATATTAATGGACCAGAGTTTACATAAATAGTTGTTTAACTAACATTTATAAGAGATTAATAATTACCTAAACAAATGTATTGCTCATTCATTCGTTATGTTAGTTAATACATTTATCTGATTAACAAATTTTAATTGGGCTTTTATTCACATATAATCATTGATCAGCGCACACAGTGTCAGAAACGCAAACTTTAAACGCAAGACTCAAATGAATTCAGATTACAGTCTGTCTATTTAGCATAAATCAATAACAGAGCTTCTCTGTGTAGGTTATGCCTCTTTTAAATAAGCAGAACCAAATCTGCTGTCATCAAGTAACTTATTTGTCAGTATCAGTAATACAGTTATTTTGGGAGAAAATGTGAATTATTGCATTGCAGGCTAATTTAAAGGTGCAATGAATTAAGACATAAATTTTAACCCGTGCATTTGTTATATAAGAGGTAATCGTATTCAAGCGAAAATCCTGGAAGTTTCAGAACCGAAACGCCCTTGTTACTGAAATGACAACTTTTATTGATACCAGGCATGCACCTGGCATCCTGGAATGCACCTATCTATGGCAGGTTGAACACCGCCTCCACAGAAGAATATCAATGACTACTTCTCTAGCCCCACCCACTGGTTTGCTCATGACAGTACTAAAGTAATAAGTGGTGCGGAACCAGATAGAGCGAGCAAGCAATAAACATGCCGTTAAAGATTGCAAAATATTGTGCAGTGCCTGGTTGTGGAAGAACACAGTCTCTGCATAACCTTCCTTCGGATTCCGATATTTTTTTTAAAGACGTTCCAGCTCACGTGGGTAAAACATTGAGCGTTTGTTCGCTTCATTTCACTGCGGATTCCTTTGTGAACAAGGCACAGGTCGACGCTCGATTTGCGGAGAGACTAGATTAAAAAGCAGTGCTGTGCCGTCAATATTGGATCCGACAGGAATGGCGCAGCAATCTTATGCGAGTAAAAATATCTGTACGATGCGTCACTATTGCTTTGTTAGAGATTGCTTGATATGTCCTGATATAATTTTTAACCTGAAGTTACATGTCTAACCAAATTCACAGAAGGCTCCAACTAAGTTTACTACGCAAAATGCTATCCAATCATAGCAGTGGGCGTTAACTTACAAGTCTTCAATGCAGCACGCCCATTAACACAGAGCGTTTGTCGAGCCGGCCTCAAAACCCGGGTAGAAAATAGCCTATTACTTATTGATTTCGATGTTTTTGAATGCAAAAACCACGCGAACGTCATAAGAAGACCTCATAGAACAGTATAAAACAATAAAAAGGCAAGGTCATGACACCTTTAAGGTTAGCCCCTAAATTTTTTGCTTGCACTCCTAAAATGTTCAGTCAGGGGCTCCAGTGCTCTTAGTAAAAAAAGTTAGTCTGGAGCCCTGACATACATCGAGCGCTATGGTAAACATGGACGCGCAAACGTGCATCACACGCAAGAACTATTGCGGAGACTTTACCCGCACCAGCATTATTTCAAACATCAACTTAACCGGAGCGAATGGAACGAGTGGATGAAATCATGGATCTACGCACACACGTAACCCCCATTCACACAGACCACTGATCCCAGAAAATTGCCGTAAAATTGCCAAAGTGCCTTCTGTGTGAACGCAAACGCATCTCGGAATGATCCGAAAAGTGTTACGGGATCAGTCCCGGAAAGCGCCCTGTGTGAACAAAAGGCAGAAACAATGCCGTAAAAGCTGAGTAGTGATGACACGCATCTATAATAAATCATAAATAATTTGGCTATGAAAATAAATATAGTTAAGCGAGTAATTTTTGTTCGTTAGTAAATCGAGAACTAAAAAATAGGCCTACTATTTGTCTTTAGCTAAATCATGGATGAATGCAAAAGTCCTAATCACCAAACTTAAGGTCAGATGCGAGAATAGCGTTGTCTGCTTCTAAACGCAGTTTAAACTTGAAATTACTTTTATCAAAACTATTAACACGAAAAACATAGCGCTTCAATAAACTTGATCGCTTACCAACCTTTAAAGGGGTCATATGGCACAAATACGTGTTTTTCTGTGTCTTTGGTGTGTTATAAGTTGCCCATGCATGTATTAGACACGTAAAATTGCAAAAATTAAAGTGTCGGAACAAAGATGCATTCTATCTAAAAGCGAATGCTCACCCAGACCTGCCTGAAACGCCTTGTTTAACCACACACCCACAAATCTACATCAGTTTGTGATATGATTTGACTAAGACCTCCCAAATGTATACGCAAGTAAGGTGGACGTACCTGTCAGTACAATTGCTTTGGTACCTGACGTTCCAAATAGGGCTGGGCAAAAAAAAAATCGAAAAATCGATTAATCTTTTTTTAAACAGATCAATTCAATATCGATTCTCAAAAGCTGTGAATCTATTTTTTTTCTTTCATATTTATGCAAGCACTGAACATTAATTTACGTTAATGTTATTGCTACTACTATCCACTAGATGTCACTTTTCTTTTTACAACGGGTGGATGTTACAAGGAGTATCCTTCATTCATTGCTTAATTAACATGGGATGGTTGTGTCCTCGAATTTAACATCACCTTCATATAAAAGGCAGCGGTTCACATGATTTCAGCCTCTATTTACAGCTATTTTTGTGAAATTTTGTTTGTTATACTGCATCTTAAATTTAAAATATCTGTTCCGTTTCAATATACCCAAGTGTTTTAAAGTTTAATATGCAGGTTTGTGGCTCTTCATTTCATTTTTTAATTCACCATTGTAATGTGATATTTACTGATCTTTTTTTAGAAATATCTATAGGATTTGTATTTAATCTATACCCAGATAGCAAGCAACCATTGAATCAATGTTAAAAAATTGTTAATTTGTCAATGTTAATTGCGTTGAATCAATATCACTTTTGCACCTGCAATTTATGTTGAAAAAAATGTTGAAATTTCAACAAATCACAATTATATTAACTCTTGTATTTTAATGTTAAGTTTTCTTTAACTGGTCATGTTTAAAAGTAAACTTTTCAAAACATCTCTTTCTCTATCAATGTATAAGTGTTCTTATTAAAGCACTACTGTAAACATTGAAAGTGGTAAAAGAGTTGCCTGATCACAATAATGGTGATTTGTTTAAATTTCTAAAAAATGTCTACATTAATTGCAGGTGCAAAAGTGATATTGATTCAATGCAATTAACATTGACAAATCAACTATTTTTTAACATTGATTCAATGGTTGCTTGCTATCTGGGTAATCATTGACTCGAATCGAATCGTGAGCTTGTGAATCGGAATCGAATCGAAACGGAACATCAGAATCGATACCCAGCCCTAGTTCCAAATATGATAAGAGGCGTTACATTTCCGTCACACGCTTGCAGTATTCGACAGTATTCGATACGTTTTTATAGCATTATGTGCAATATGCTTTAGGCCCTATTACAGTTTTTCTCGATTGCTAACACAATTCATGAAACAACTCACCATTTTCTGACAACTATAAACACATTCTCAGAACAATACACCAACTTGTACAAACCCCACACACAAACAGTCTCAATTTGCAAAGGTTTAACCATGTTCTCATTCAGAAAACACAAACACACAATATAATGAACTGAAGTGTCAATATGTAAACTCAAATAGCACACATTTGTCCATCAGTAAACATTCAGTGGCAAAACTGATGACACACCAATCAGAATCTCAGGATAATATCAATAGGAGCACAGGTAATTGTGCATCCTAGAATCATCTATGGGCTTTATACTACTTACTGTAAACATACAGTATAATTACAGTACACACTTTATATGAGAGAAATTTTTCTATTCTGTATCCAGTAAACTGTAGCACGTGTACACCCTTTTTACCTGTGTTCTGAATTTTTGCAGAAAATACGGAATACTTGTAAAAATTGGGCCAAAGGTGCAGAGGATGCCATATTTTTTACATTGTCTCCTATTGACAAATCGCTTCACTGTTTTGTTTCCTTTATCTTCTCTGTAAGTCGCTTTGGATAAAAGCATCTGCTAAATGCCTGAATGTAAATGTTATTTGTGCAGTTGTGTACCGTATTGTGTTGCATGACCAGTTTATATTGTTCGTTGGTTTTTGAACTTCTCTTGTCTTGTAAGATCATCTTCATCTACTTTACAGTAGTGTAATGTTTTATTTTTTATTTTTTCCTAAAGCTCGTTCTTGCACTTTGCTCTATGTGCACTCTTTTATGTTGTACAGTATATTCTAATATACACTAAGCTGTCAAATTATTCTTGAATCCCACTAAGAGTTTTAGTAACAGTGTTTTGAATTGATCTCATCAGTGTCTAAGACTATGTTGCAGTGTGGGTGATTTTGAGGGCTTGTAAGTCATGTCTGCAGGAAAAGTTTGGTTTTTCAGCAAGTTTGAATGGTTTTGAGAAGAGAGCTTCATTTTGACCTGAAAATAAGATGTTTGGGGAATTGTGTGAGATGCTATGGATTTGTGTTTACTGTTTTGAGAATACGAGGCATAATTTTAAGAAATGTGTTTAAGCAATCGAGAAAAACTGTAATGGGTTTTTCATGCGATCTGCGTGAGCTTATTCCAAAATGGTTACAAAATCTAAATGCTAAAAAACGATAAACTTAATCTTAAACTCACATTTTTGTACATCATATTATTGAAAAATTATTATACCGTGCCTTTTGTATTGCAGTTAGGCTATGTTGCAAAAATACTGGCTAATTTTTACTTCGCAGCATTCCGTTCATTTTTTCATTAAGGCTGTGTAAATTTCCCCTGAACAATTTGCTTTTATTTGTTTTCATATGACATTTTATATTTAGCTTATATTTAGCTTAATCTCGTTGGGCTATAGCCTACCTTGCGTTCTTGTGCCTCATTCCTCTTCGTTGTTCTGCATTTACCAATAAAAAATATAAATAAAAAAGTTGACGTCTTTGTCATTTGCAAAAGGCAACAATATATGCTACAGAATAATAACCAAAAATTATTTAGGCACTAAATAAAGGAAGGCAGTAATAATAACAAATTACGCTATTTAGCTACCTAAAAACACCACAAGAAATATATTTTCTGTTGCGAAAAGAACTGTTGCGGAGACTTCACCCGCACCAGCATTATTTCAAACATCAACTTAACCGGAGTGAATGATACGAGTGGATGAAATCATTGATGAGGGCACATAAAGACAGAAACGCGTGCATTAAACATGACAACTGTTACTGAGACTCTGTAGGCTACTGGCCATCTTTCTAACATAAATAACGTTTAACTAGGGCGAATGAAACGAGTGGATGAAATTATTGATCACATACATACATCGAGCGATATGGTAAACATGGGAAGGGTAAACAAGTGTGCACCAAGTGCCAGATGTGTTATCGTCTTACTGAGACTCTGCACTGGCCATCGTTTTTAAGAGAGGAGGCGTGGCTCTGTTGTCACTGCATTCACGTGCAGTGTGTGTCAACTCACTGTCGGAAAAAAGAGAGCGAGCGAGAACGCGCAGCTGGTATCGATACGTGGGACATGAGTATTGGAACAGTTTCAGATTTTTCAGTATCGATACATATCGAACTATCGATATTTTTGAGAACACCAAAAAGAACATCATTTTTATGTTCATTATAAATTATTTATTCATGCAGGTGAAATTCATTTTCAAAGTCATAAACTTTCATCACAAAGAAACTATCTCCCCCTCCCCTTTTCTCTTCATGAGGCATCAAATATTAGCCTAAAAATTAAAAACTTAACCTAAACGAAATTGAAATTTTGCCTCAGAAAGGCACAAAAATTATAATAATAAATAAAAAATTAAATTAAATTAAATTAATCTTATGCAGCAACATAAAAGCATTAATGGGACATTATAAAACACAATACAAAACAAAAAAAACATTGACATTTCGTCATTTAGCAGACGCTTTTATCCAAAGCGACTTACAAATGAGGGAAACAATGGAAGCAATTGGAACAACATAAGGACAACAAAAAGCATAAGTGCAATAAAACTGGTCTCATGTAGCCTACCACAGTATACAAAGCAAAGGTTTTTGGGGGGGGATAGAAAGAGTAGAAAAGAGATAGAAGTCAGATCTGATCGGTCAGGTGCTGACGGAAGAGATGTGTTTACAGCTGATTCTTAAAGATGGCTACAGAATCTGCTGACAGATGTGGAACCGATCCAGAGAAGGTTCGTGAGAGCGATTTTTTACCTTTTTGGGATGGCACTACAAGACATCGTTCGTTTGCAGAGCGCAAGGATCTGGCGGGTACCTAAGTCTGCATTAGCGAGTGAAGATAAGGGGGTGCCGAACCAGTGGTGGTCATGTAGGCCAAGAGCAGAGCCTTGAATTTGATTCGAGTGACTATAGGGAGCCAATGTAACTTAATGAAGAGAGGAGTGATGTGTGCTCTCTTCGGTTCATTGAAGATAAAAAATGAAACGACAAAAGCATATAACAAAAAAGCTAAAAATTTTACTAAAATTAACAAAACCTAAAAAAGCAATCAAAGCCAATTTTAAATATTAAAATTTTCAATAAAACTTTAAACTATAATAACTCTTGTCCATTGGCCTGGCTTCCAACTTACGACGACTCAATCAATTCCAGATGGAATTCCCACCAACATTTTTCCTAATTTCAAAAGCCGTTTCACTCAGATATGCATCACCATGCGGAAGAAAACACCACTGTAATTTTCATTTCATGCCAACTTTAAACCACTATAATGCCAGCGTGGCTTTTATAACGCCCGTCCTTACCTTTGTTTTGGGTACAATTCCCAAGCCCAGTTTTTGGTCCACGAGGGAGGCAGCTGCCTCAGAGAGGTAGCCCTGGTTAGGGATGAGGCAACCGCGGCCAAAACAGCACGGGCAGCAGACTTTATGGAAGTATTTGGTCCATTTAGGGTTTAAGTGACCATAAGGCTCCTCTGATTTTGGCTTAAACACACCAATGATTTTCTGAAAGAAACATACAGGCATTAATCAACGATCTATCCATCTCTCTATGAACTTCACTGTATCTTCAAGCTCTCAAACACACACACCCACCCCCTTTGGATCCTTCACAAAGTAGCTTCCGCTGGATCCTTGCGAGATACGTTCGGGAAAGACGCCACTTTCGATTGCCTGCTCCGCCCTTTGAATAATCTCTCCAAATTCGGGGTCCTCTGGAAAATGGTTGAATTCTCCACTGCTATTCCCTGTAAGCACATAAGAAACTGATTTGAACCGCACTACGCAGGAGTTTATTGGACTTGTGAATATGCAAATGTGTGTGTAAAATCTGTCAATAGTCCTCTCATCTCAAAAGGCCACAGAGAAGCACAGCAAATGTTCTGGGGACTGATTTTCTTTTAATAATTTCCATCACGGGGTGAAAAACAAGCTCAAGGCCAATTTCCTAGATAAAAACTAAACATACTCTTAGAAATTAGACCTTCAAAGCTCAAATCACTTGTGCCGTGCGATTCAGTCAAACACGGTTTTGGAAAACCAGCCTTTAAAAATGGTGCCTGTCTGTTCTGACTGTTCAAAAAGATACAAATTGAAAGAGCGCTGGGCATTTTTGATCATGGGATGCCAAACGCAGCGGAAAAAAAACCTGACATGCCTAAGATGAAAGGTTTCATATCAAAGCACATCATCTGGAAGACAAGCAAATGCAAGGTTTTCAGTTTCTTTGACATGGGTTCTGATAAATATTTTGCTTATTTTGTCAAATTGTGCAACAGAAAAACATGCAGTGAGCGGGAAATACAGCCAAGTCGTCTTAATATAAAAACAATGAAAAGATGATTCTTACTTGTTCCTTAAAGGGATAGTTTACCCCAAAATAAAATTTCTGTCATCATTTACTCAACCCCTGTCATTCCAAACCTGTATGACTTACTTTCTCCTACAAAACAAAAGATATTTTGAAGAATTTTGGGAACCAAACATCAAATGGGCGCCCATTGACTTCCACTATTTGGACACAGAACCACAGATAATGTATTCTTTTCACAAGGTTTTGAACAACATGAGGGTGAATAAATTACCTAACTTTAAATTGGGAGTGAATATACCTTTTGATTTTATCCACGAGGTCCCCTTATAAGCTATACGTTTTTGGATGTATTCATGTTTGGCGCACAGTTTAAACAACTTTAACAAACTTTGTGTTGTATCAGGACAGAAGTTTTGAGTTGTTTGGTACCGTGATGTTGTCATAACACTCACAATTCTTAATTCAAAAGATCATGGAAAAGTTATACATCTCATGATATGGTCAATGTTGGTGACGAATATCTAATGTATGTTGCTACATGCATTGGAGTTTTGCAAGCAAGTTAGAAAGAGAAACACACACACGCACACACACGCGCACACGCGCACACACGCGCACACGCGCACGCGCACACGCACACGCACACGCACACACACACACGCGCACACACACACACACACACACACTCATGTGATCATGAGATCAGATGATGCAGTCACCATCCCAACTCGAGTAAACATGGTCTGTTTCTTATTAAAACAGAGCACTACATCCACAACGTTCAAACTTGCCCTGTCTTTAACCCTGGGTTGTGATTTCCATGGAGGACAGAAAATATTGACATTTATTCTTTAAAATGTACTATCCAAAGGTGAACAGGTATATAAACTGAATGCACATACAGCTGTACAACAACCACAACAAAGTGGCCCACGCAAGCTCTAAAAGGTACAACACATGCACACTTAGATGATGGTCTCTGGGTGAATGTGAGAGTCCATTAGACACAGCGAGACGCCTCTCTGATGGCCATTAAACATTTAGCAGAAGGCAAGTGCACTTTCCCCTCTCTCAGCAGGGATCAACTTTAAGGATGTTTTGCTGCTGGCCCACTCAGGTTTGTGGCTCAGATTTGTACTTGCCCTGACAATATATTCAATGACCCCAAGGTTTAAAAAAGTGCTTTTTATTTTTAGCTACATGATTTTTGTAAAACACAATGACTTAATGATTGTCTAGAACGGAAAAGAAGTGTCAACTCTTTATTTACATAAAACTTACAATATTTTCATTTATACTGTGTTTGTATCATCTGTCAATAATAGGGATGTAACAATATAAAAATCTCACTGTACTATAATACCCATGTATAAGGTCCACGGTACAGTATTTATTGCTAATATATTTGAAATGACAAATGATGACTTGGAAACGTGCCATAAGCATCCTCTTTTCTTTATCCTCTAACCATAACTGTTGCTAGAGGTATGAGTTATAGTATGAGATGGGTCAAATGAGCTAAAAATCCCTTTATAAACTAAAATAATTGCACCAGATGAACCTTGCCAAAGGTAGCATCTATTATTTTTTCTAACATTCTCTATGTTAGGCCCGGAAGACCTATCGTTTCATACAGTCATGTGACCATGATAATACTGAGACAATTTTGCTATTGCGATAACACAATATCGATAATATTATTACATCCCTAGTCAATATTTCCTTGTTCTGATGAACACAGAGAAAGATATTTG
Source organism: Triplophysa rosa (assembly GCF_024868665.1). Taxonomy (NCBI): domain Eukaryota; kingdom Metazoa; phylum Chordata; class Actinopteri; order Cypriniformes; family Nemacheilidae; genus Triplophysa; species Triplophysa rosa. Next base: position 8,125,496 of record NC_079893.1, on the reverse strand, counting down.
GAAGAATGCTTATAACAGATCTTGCCCCCCCCCCATTGACTCTCATAGAAGTTATCTTTTTTGTTCTGTTGAACACAGAAGACGACATTTTGAAGAATGTAGGACGGCAAACAGTTCTGGGTCACTTTTGACTACCATTGTATTTTTTCTACTATGGGAGTCAATGGGGGGCAAAATCTGTCTGGTTACAAGCATTCTTCCAAACATCTTTCTCTGTGTTCATCAGAACAAAGAAATGTATACAGATTTGGAACAACTCGAAGGTGAGTAAATGATGACAGAATTTCATTTTTGGGTCAAGTATCCCTTTAACTGAATTAAAAAAATAATAATTCTGTCAAATAGCAACTATTTGCGCTCAGACTTATCCACTTTGAGCCTCTCATGACTCTAATAATAATCACGTGTCTACAACGTCACCTGGAGTGATGACACATTCCAGATAAAGAAACAGCCAAGACTTCTCTAGATTGCTCAGCAGCTGCTCTGATGTCACCTGTACACGTGTGCCTTGGGTTCAAAGTGCATGTAAACTGAAAAGTGTAAACGGTACCGTGTTCTTCTTTTCTTTCCGCTCAGAGATAAACCAGCTGAGATGTAATTAAGTATAATTTGGGACATTTGTAGAATATTTAATATTCTTCAACATGAATAATTTGTAAGGGAGGAAACAAAACCAAACCGGTTTCTTTCTATTTAAGTCTTTTGAGAATGCCCCAAGGCACATTAGCTGATGTTTTTGTAACTGCGCAGTACAGATTCAGAACACGCGCGGTTGCTATGGAAACTAACGCAGCCTGGTCTCTTGCGAGTTCTTTACCAATCAGAATTCAGACTACAAAAAACGACGCAAACCGTGTGGTATTAGAGGGGCGTGGCTACCTTTAACTAAAAGGCGTGGTCATGAGTTTAATTAGTGATATTTGGGCTAGTTACATGTGTGAATTATGTGGAAACAGGAAGTATATTACAATTATATATATTACTCATATCAAAATATATTACACATAGGCCCGTTTTCATAGACAAGGTTTAGCCTAAACCAGGACTATGCCTTAGTTAAATTAGGTTATTTCATTTATCATTATTATTATTATTTTTAAATTCGTTAGAAAAAACATTACTGATGTGCATCTTGAGACAAAACAATGGCACTGACATATTTTAAAATATGTCAGAGAAAGTTATTTTCAGTTGAGACAATTCATTTTAGTCTGGGACTAGTTTTAAACTTTGTCAGTGAAACATAATAAAAAATGTAAAGCAAGACAATAGCTCTTTGCTATGCAAGTAAACACAAAAGGCAGTTGTTGTTGTTGTTGTTGTCGTTGTCGTACGAATGTAATGTGCGAGTATTAAGAAAAATCATCTTAAAACTCCTGTTAATCTGACAAAATGATGACGAGATTATAAAAGGTCATATCCAGCTCACACACATCTCACCTGGAGACGCTGGATTATCATACGATGAGCTGTATCTGTTCCTCCGCGTCCTCTTCTCTCTGCCCGCTCGAGGTGACAGATTTCCGGCAGGTCCTGGTAAAAGAAGCGCTTCTTCTCCGGAACCGTCCGCTTCTAGCTCCGTCAGCACGCTTTCCGTTGAGTCCGAGATTCGGACAGCTGCTCCGGGGTTCAGCGACAGTCCCAGTGAAGGCGAGGGCCGGGTCTTTTCAAATAACACCGCGGGTACATCTGACGGGTGATAGTTCGTCTCCGGTGTTAAATCTCCACCGCCTTTCTCCGGCTCGCCGTCGGTGGGATCGCACTCCGTCATCATCGTTAACGCGAATCAATTCCGTCTCCTAGTATAGAAACTCAAACACTTCTAATATGTGATATAAAACTCGCGACATGGCTGTGTGTGTTTCTTTAGGAGCTGTCTTTATTTTCTCGAATACGCGCTGGTGCTCTCGATTGCTTCACGTCCACATCATCCGTCACCATTACCGACTTCCTCTTTGCTCACGCATGCGCACTTCGTACCGCTGTCCGGCAGGTTTCTTAAAGGTACAGTAACCATGCCCCCTCCCTAAGCCCTGTTATCCACTCACTTAAAATACGTTTTTGTTTGGTTTGGGGCCAAGTGTCTAATATAAACTCAAATGCATTCTTTACAAAACGTCTCTTCTTGTTTAGCCTGTGACGTTATGCTCGTACATCCTGTTGCAGCAAAAAATATGACAAAAAGAGATAGTGTAGTAAAAATGTTTTATTTTCCCAACACTCCCATACTGAAAAGTATAAAACAAAATGTTATATGAGAAAACTTAATAATGTGTACATTTGTAAAAAGAAATTATAAAATTCATAGTTATAAAGCTGGAATTGATTGTGTAAAGTGCCAATATAAATGGTAGCTCGATATTTTCCCTTCTCTTGGAACAAATACTTTACATGCAGAAATGGGTAAGGGAAATATATATTAGTGCTAATGTTTTTACTGTAATTTGATTTATGTAGAGGTAATGCGTTATTGGTAAACTTTAATAAACATGGAATATTGTTTCATCCATATTTGCAAAGTGTACTATATTTGGCACCTCGAGCTGTGCAAATCTCCTGAGTTTTTGAGAAGGTAGAACTCTTTTTTTCCTCTTAGAATCATACAACCTTTTAACTGACATACTTTCATTGCAAACTACAAATAATAAAACAACAGTGACAGTCAAAACTTAAAACAGTTCAAGAGTGTTCATGATATTAAAATGTAGAACTATGTAATATCAGTTGGATCCTTTCCGCAGGTATGTTGGACCTCCATGGAAAACCTTCCAGTTTGTTTTAACAGTTTTTTTGTCCTCGTTTTCTTTTGCTTAATCAACCTAATTAAATCCCAGCTTCATCCAAGACTCTGAATTTTCCCATCCAAGTATCACTTTAGAAACATCCACATTCAATCATAATGCTTTGTGCATATCTTTAAAATACTATTGATTTGGAAAAACATTCATCCAAACTCATTGCTTGAATTAGAAATGAGCAAAATCTGTCTTTGCAATTCAATTCGAGAGCCTGACCGAGTCCACAGAGATGTCTCGGCAATGCCACGTGATCTCAACCCTCGTTCTCTTCCTTCTGCTCTTCTTGATATTTGTCAAGCTCTATTTCTGGATCCTGTGTGGGGTTTTGTCTAGCAAACGAGGCACATCTGTGCAGAGATTTGCTGATTTTGTAAATCTAAAAATATCCAAATGACCAGACGAGACAAAGTGGAGGTCCGTTTTCAAATCTGCGCCTTTAAATCTTCCAGAAGATCTTCTTCCTGTAGAGCAGGTAGGCTATGAACACCCATATGGAGGTGGCCAGGAGGTTCTGTGTCAGATGCTCTGCATGTGACTGGTTGTTGGACATCTTCCAGCGAAAGGGGAAGTACTCTTCAAACACCTCATGACCCACGTACACCAAGATGGAATTCATACCTGACAAATAAAAGTAAACATAAGATGCTTTTATCTATAGTGACTTACAGTGCATTCAAGGTATATACATTGCTGTCAGTAACACAATGCACTCAATTGAGCTACAGGTACTGCTATAGGTACAATTTAGGTACAGGTCCAATGTAATGTCCAATCAATTCGCTGTAAAAATCTTGAATGCAAATATATAATAAACAAATACTTCAAAAAGTCAAAACAGGTCTAGGAACATTCCTTCTACTTGTGAAGCCTCTGGCACATACCAGGGTAAAAGAATGGTGCTCCTGACCACCACTTCTTGACATCAATCATGTAGTAAAATATCTTGAGAACTACAAAAGCGAAACAGCTAAGAGTTGTCACGTAGGAGAAAGACCTACAATTGAAGAAGGTGAGACACAAAAAAGAACCGGTAAACACACATTTCTCTTTTAAAGACAAGCACACTCGGTGTGAAACGTCCTGCTAATGAATGCGCTACATATGTGTATGAGCAAAACATTTAGTACAGTTCACCCTAAATAACTAATGCTGCAAGTATGTGAACAATTAAAAATACAAAGCAACATTGCAAATATCTAATGAAGAAATGTAATGGTATAAATAAAGTGATTTTACCATAAGTTTTTATTGACAGGGATAAAGCCTTTGTTGCTGGAGCACTTTGTCAGTATAGCCGATAAGATCCCCTGTACACAGAAATGTATTCATATATAATATAATAAACAAATATGTAAACGTTTAAACAGATATTACAATTACATTGCATTACAATTTCTATTTCAACATTCTAAAACTCAGTTACATTCTACTACTGTACTTAGATGCATTACATGTTTTTTATAAATCAACAAGGCATCATATACATAGACTCTGACTTGCCATCTGAAATAAAAATGCCCTTCTTTTCAAACAATTGACAAAAAAAAACAGGACCAAAAGTAAAACAGCTTATACCTCAATAGATTCGTTGTTTATTTACCTTCATGTCATTTCAAACTTATTCGACTTTGTTTCTTCAACAAAACACAAAAGATATTTTGAAGAATATTGGACACCAAACAACATTGGACCACACTTACTTCCACTGTATGAGCACAAAACCACCGACATGTTTTTTAATATCTTCTTTTGTGTGCCACAGAAAAAAAGGGTCATGTTTTAAATGACATAAGGGTAAATGAATGAGGAAAGAATGTTTATTTTTGGGTGAACTATCCCTTTAACTTGCAGTAATGAGATATTTTTATACTGCATATGCATAAATTGATACAGTATACATTGAAAAAGTGAAAATTACTTAAAGGAGTTACACAAACAAAACCATACCAGCATGAATCCCCATATCAGAAATCTTGTGATTATTTGTCTGTGTTGATCCCTGTAATGCAGAAGAATTTTCCCTGCCTGAAACACACACACACAGAAAACAAATGCAAAAGGGCTTGACAATTATTTAACGTATTAGATTTGATTTCTGGCTGAGCTCCAGAACGATAACAGATTAAGCATGTGACTGCGCTGCTGATACTGGTACAGCAAAAGAGTGGAGGGGAAAAGAACACAAGCAATACACAAACAGTCTTTCTAACAGACCTGAAGACCCAAAAAAGCCATCAATATAGAGTTGATGCTCCCCAAAACTCCTTCTGGGTCAAAGGGCACCGAAGTCTGGTACACAACCTGTGACACAAAATCAACTGCATCAATGCAGTACAGTGACTAACTGTCAGATACTAGTTCATGATTGGATGAGCAATTGTTTACGCAGTTGTCACATTGTTTGTTTACCCGTGATGACGGCGTCTGGTAAATATGGTTCTCTCCCAGCAGCCAGCGATCAATGTAACCTGCGGCTCCCCCAGTACAACTTGGATACTGGTTGAAGTCGCCAATCCCCCCTGGACCCAAATAACCACTGCGGGAAAGAGACGTGATAACTTAATAATAAACAACACGTTGCAAACAAAGTGTGTATCATGAATGGTTAATACATCAATTGAAACAACAATCAATCTTTTTACTGTTTTGCAATTCTAATCTATTCCAATACATTAATGTAACACATATGCCCTACATAGTTATAGTACTAGGGTAGAAAAAAGGTTAATTCTAATAAAGGTTGTTAGAACATCCCTTTGAGACCGTTAAAACAGAAGATGACATTTAGGACTAGGATAAAGTATGATCACGAACAAGATTTTACTAACGTTGGGCAGCCTGGTACTGGAAGAAGGAAGGTCAAACACAACCACACTATCTCCAAGGCAATTACACAAAGCCATGCCGGCCAGTAGAGAAAAACATCATGCAGAGAGTACCAGCGTGTTTCCTGGGAACACAAAACGGACATTTTCAAAGAAAATAATTATAGTAGGCGATCACAGTGAAAATCCGAGTGTGTGCATATGCGTGAAGGGGAATAATGCCACTCACACTTGACAGGTTGGTAAGCTGGTCCTGAGCCACCACAACATCCAATCCAGCAACAACAAGGTATGTGAAGCTGAGGCGCTGTAATACACCAGGAATGCGCAGGGAATCCCAAGACACTGTTCAGATACACACACATGCATAAAAATGACTTCAGAGCCCAAATTATAGCACTCTGTCAATTTAACATACTTAAAACTATTTATTATCATTCTGACATTGCAGTATGTTTAAATTTAGAAGCCATAAAAAAACGGACAATTTTGTGAGCGGGTAATATAGCAGGTGATGTAATCAAAATGATGAGTGATAATGAACGGAACATTTTAAAGACTCCAATAAAAATGATTTTATAGATGCAATTTACTTTCTGCATTGATGTATTTTCTAATAAAACATAAAATAGTGTTGGTACTATTTAAAGGAAGTGTGCTTTTCTTAAAATAACCAAAGCCTTTGGTTTATGTCATGCCATGGCAAATGCATGATTTGTTAGATATTGTCAGAGGCAGATGGTATGAGGGGAAGACATTCATTCAACAGCAGAAGAATTTTGAGAAAAATTATATAGCTGCGAAAATAAATAAGAGACCAGTTTTGCCTTTAATCAGCATGTCTGCACATATTGTGGCAGTTCAAATCCAATGTCTGTTAAATTTGAACAGAAACAAACCTCAGGAATGAGAGTCACACAACAGCAATTTGAAAGACTGAGAGAATGCAAAGACGCATGAAAGTTGTGAAAAAATTCTGGCTTATTCCATCATATATACATTTTTGAATGGATCTTAAAATACATGTAAAAACATTAGTATTGTGTTGTTTAAACATAAATATGAACTTCGTAAAAAGCAAAGAAAAATATTAAACATTTTAATTTGGAACTTGGGAGAAATGTTGTCACTAGTTCGCAGAATGAAATAAAAATGAGCATTTTACTTAAACATGTACCTAGAAATGGTGAATTCGGAAAAAAAACTGTAGGGCTGTCAACGATTTAATCGCGATTAATCGTATCCAGAATATAAGTTTGTGTTTACATAATATACAGTATGTCTGTGTACTGTGCATAATCATTTTGTATTTATAAAAACATACACATAAATGAATATATTTAAGAAATTTTTAAAATATAAAAATGCATATATCATTTATATTATTGGTACATATAAATGAACACAGGTAAATATTTCCTAAATATGTATACATGTATGTGTATGTGTTTAGAAATACAATATTAATATTCACAGTATACAGACATAACACAAACTTTTATTCTGGATGCGATGAATCACGAATCACGAACGCTTGACAGACCTAAAAAACTGTAAAATAATTTTAAAGTGGTCTCTTTCATTTTTCCAGAACTATACATGCCCTTGCAGATATTAATCATCAACATTTTTTGTCCCATTTTGCTAAAAACATTTAAATTGTATTTCAAATTTGAATTAAATGGATTTTTAACTATTCACAGTGAAAACAACTCTAGTAATAACAAGACAAGTATGCATCATGTTTCATTCACACATTTCATTTCATAAACCAAACCGTGCAGAATGTGACCACAGCAATAAAGCTGAAGGAAAAAATCTATTTAAAAAGAGAGAAAAAAAATGTTACTGCTCACAGGGTCCTTGGCAGTAGTTGGGATTGATGATGATCACTCCAATGAGAAAGAGCTGTAGGCCCCTCCAGAATATCTTCCCCAGCAGATGAGTTCGCTTGACGCCCCTGCGCAACGATCCGCTCAAGGACAAGCCGACAGACGTTCCCATAATGAACACAAACCTGGTGAAAAATCAAGTGTACTTTAACCGATTCCTTTAACCTCACGGTCATTCAATACAGGCTTTCTAAAACCTCACAGCAGAAAAAAAGTGCACTGGGTTTGCTGCCTTTGGGTTCTGCTGACTTGTGTATGCCACTTCATGTGATAAGCATCCATTTGTGTCGAACTGCCTCAGACACACCATCACTTATTTCAGAGCAAATTAATTGAAGGATGGTTATAAACTTTAAAGTCTAATAAATGTTTTACTACTATATCACCCAGTGGGGTAGGAAAAGTTTAATTATACCAGAGTGCAAGGGGATTTATATGAAATAATAGAAAGAATAAGTGGTTTGTGATGTCAAATCGACTTACCAAGGAAACACAAGATCAGCCACTGTTAGACCTGCAGGAGGAAGTAGACAATCTGATATAACTTCCTGTTTTCATAACACTGTTCACATTTACCTCAACGTCATGAGAAGTACTTTTAAAATATTCACTTGTGTTTATCAGCTATATTAGCAATAATATAAACTCTGAGATTTGTTGGTTTTAAAGACATTACTCTATCTGGTGTAAGAAAAGATGAAGGAGATGAGTCTACCGTTCCAACTCTCATGTCTAAAGAACCAGTAACGTCCACCGCCGTAGTTCACAAACACCATAATGACCAAAGCCAGGCTGTGGAGAGAACACAGCGGATTCTGATATTAAACCACATAATCTAACTATAGTTCTTACACCCGGCATGTCTATAAAATGGTAAGATCAAATGCAACTCTTAAAACAGTCTCTTATAAAAAACACTGTAATTGAGTGCCATTTTTTAGGCAAGGTTAGCAGTGAAGTAACCTTGTTTTAAAAGGCAATTAAAGTGCTTTTCTCCAGTCAGTCAGTTTAATTATTTTATATAAGAACTAAAATGCAAATGACCTGTGGGCAACCAGCTTCACAGTATGCATAACAGCAGTGCAAGATAATATTCATCGAAATTTTTCATCCCTGATCTTCACTATACTGGGACTTAAAATAATTAGTGAAAGAGCACCGTACCCACGAAAGGTGTCCAAAGAGCGAAGCCTCCGTTCTGCGGTCGCTGGAATTATCGACTCCGTGGAGGCGGTGACTCCTAATCTGTTAGGAATGCCAAGTTCCTACATACAAAGAAAAAGAGAGAGCAAATTAATGAGAGTAAAAGATAATTACATTTCCTTTCCATGTCTATGATTTTAAAGGCTCTTACCTGGGAAAAAAATCACTATTAAAATAAAAAAGATGGTACAATGGGGTGTAAAATGAGTTAAGCATTCACTTACTGAGTTTATCAGTCTCTCTGTCTCCACTGTGCTTCCCAAGCGAAGAAGTAAATTGCGTACAAAATCCAGCCTGTATAAAGCGGAGATAAAGAAGAAATTTGAAAAACTTCCAAATAAAACAGCTGCAAATTGTTTAGATGCTTTTAAATATATTTTAAGATGTCTTTACCTTCTAACTGTGCTCCAAATAGTATATAATGCAGCCAATCCAGCAAAAACCAGAAAAGCAAACAAAATGGCTGGAAACACATACAAATATGATTAAATTCAGATTCAGCTCAGTCGAGTCTAATGCATTGACATTATTCACGTTTTACTTCCCATGTCTTTCTTCTTTTAAGACAGGAAAGATAAGCAAGCACAATGTTTTGTAGTTACAAAACTAGTTTGCATAAACTAGTTTGATGTGTCCAGACAATGCATTTAGTCATTTTTAATTTATTGGTGATTAACAGAACACAAAAAGTTCCAATAATATTAGTTATTGATTTTCAAAAATAACCAAAACAAAAACTAACATTAGGGGAACGTTTTGTGTTTGCTGGGTTGTTTCAACTGAAAATTAATGGATAGTCAATAGTCTTATTCTTGTGTCAAAGTTGACAATGTGTCAAAGAAATGCAAGTTTAAATTCAGAGGTTTTGTTTAAGTCGCATTTGCCATCACTATTTTATTAGATAAATGTATTAAAATGGTTTATAGAATATTTTATCAGCCATACGCCATTCTGCTTTCTAGACATTGGAACGGATTATGGACATTACTATTTAAAAATCAGTATTAGTTGACCCGTTATTGATTATATTGGTAATAAAGAATTTATTATCAGTGGTTCTTTTAAATTTGACAAACAAATTAACACGTAAAGTCGACTCACGCAGGTAGCTGTTCACAGGCTCTGAATCGGTAACTATATTACAGCTGACCCGCGATGGTTCAATCAGGTTCTTCACCCATAGAGAATAGTTCCCCTGCTCCCCAAAGTGAAAGTCAACCCTGCAAACAAATCAGACATATAAAATCTAAACAACATTATCATCCATATCTCCCTCCAATGCAAGCAGGTTCACAGGACTACAGGAAATGCAGTATAGATGATGTTATCAGTATAAACACTAGAATTGTTTAGTCTACTTTTAAAAGTATTTATGCATAGCTTACTTGCATAGCTCCTGGTTGGCAGATTTGCTGTTAAGATGCAATGTCAGAGCGTGTTGGGTGCCTACAACAAACCCCACAGTAGTCGGGGTCCCAGGACCCTGGCCTGCAGGTACTGATCCCAACTGCTGGGGCAAACACTAACACACGCATGCACAGAAACACAGGAATATATCAGAGAGACCAGTACATTAAATAACGCTGTTTCAATGGTGTATCATTATTGGTGCATTAGGTATTAATATTATAATGGTGACGATCAGATACTTTAAATAAGTAAACAGTACACATATATCTATAACATGAATATTTGATACCTGGTAACAGTGATCAGAAAGTACATAGAGAATAATCTCATCCTTGATTTCATTTGAAACCGACAGCGCCGCCTCATCCATTTTCAGCACAGAGGTCTTGCGATGAGGACGAGATGCTGAAAGAAAACAAGCCACTATATACGTTATAAAGCATTTTAAATATACACATACATGTACACATCAAACTTTACAGTACAATGTATGTCAACATACTGCATACATACTAAAAAGCTGCCTACGTAAACAGAATGTTTAAACAGCATAGGTGCCTTCCATGCCCAAAAATGCAGTCTGGTAGGAAGTTCACAAAGTTTTGAAACATAACCGACAGGAAAAATACTACTTACCACTCTGTGGACTTCAATCGCTCCCTATAATTCAATTTAACCAAACTAGGATTCCTGAATGAAACTCGAGGGTCAGATGCTTTGGTGCTCTCTACTCCTGCTGCTGTATTACAATAGTGACTCTGTGTTCCATGCAGTCACATGCTTTACTAATCTGCCTCACAAGAAACTGCCCCGATCTCCTCAGGAGGGAAATTTGAATCGATTAAGTTAAATCTGTAATAGTTTGTACAATGATTTTGTTGTGGCTAGGCTAATTCAAATAACAGTTATAAAGATAATTTAGATAATGGACAAATCTGACTGGAAATGTGTATAGACGTTATTGAGTTGCATATCATAAAAAGCATAGTGCACATACTGTAGTCTAAAATATAAAATAACACGGTTGCCAAACATCGTTTTTAAATAAGAACCGCACATAGGCTAAACAGCACCGGCTAGCAATGCTGCTAGCTGCTTAGCCGACTAAAAAGCCGAAATGAAATCATCAACAAAAAAATACTGTTTATTGTATAATGTTGATCAGATAAACAATAACATTGACATCCAAATGTTGAGATCGGACTTACAAGCTGGTTTATTTGTCACGTGAGCTGCGCTTACAGCTAGCAGAAGCACAATCACAGCAGAAACTGTCCATCTACATTCCCCTTCAGATGCCATAACATCAGATTTTCCTGCCTCCTCCTTTCGATCTTCTTTCTTTAGATCTAAAGTGTTCCTTTTTTGCATGGCAACATACTTCCGATTCCTCCTCCGCAAGTAGTGGAAGAGAAGAGGGTCAAAGTCCGGTCTCCGTCACAAATCAAAGTACGCTACCTAGCTGAATGCATTTCTGCAGACAGCCGCGTTTGGTAAGCGTACTTTTTTTAAATAATGCTGTATAAATGTTTAAACAAAGGCTGGACGCGTATAGGTTAAGCAAAACCCGATACGAATGAGGTTAAAATCTTACAATATGCTGTCTAGATAGGTAGCTCACTGGGTTTTGACACACGTACATTCTGTCATTCATTAAATGTATTCACAAGACGCATGTGATTTGTTATTGCTCATTTATTCATTCATTTCGAACTTCAACAAAAATGCAGGCAAATGCTTCTTCATCTGCCATCTATGCTGCTTCTTTGGTATATTTATTGTGAATGAATTTACACATAAAACGTAAAGCATGAGTCTAACAACAGCTGGGCTGAAGGGCATTCAAATCTTTTCTGTAACTGAGTTTTCTATTAGAAACACATCAAAGGGTGTAGATATAAAACGTGGCAAAGGTTTGTTTGCTTTATTATCTGTGCTCCAGTGCTCTCACTGGCATAATGCAAATGATTAAGTAAAAAAAAACTTGCAAAAAGAAATACAGTCGCTGTAAGATGCATAACTAATGTTTTCTATTTTTAGTGGTAGAATAAGCACAGCTGCTTCCATGAGCTCTTTAGCTTGCATCCTGCACCCCATCCATATGTCTGCACTGAGGTTGGTGAAACTGACACATACACCATCAATGTAATACTGTAATCCATAAATATACCACTATGCAAACAAATTCCATATATGTATTTAACTATGTGCCTAAAATTAAGCAGAAATCAGTAGAAGCTAAGCAACACGATCCTAGCATCACATTTGAAAACATGCCAAAAATTAGCAAACATTACATTTTGTCATTTGTGATGCACATACTTTGTATTGCATGGTTTCCACCTGGTCCCAGTAAGAGTTTAAAATGATGGTTATCTTTAAAAACTCTGAATGAATTACCTGAATAACCAAGGTCAAACTCATTTCTATGAGATTGATTGCATCAGTTTGAAGTGTTTGGTTTAATGAGAACATCACTCGAGAAACTGGAATGCTAAAATAAGATTTCAATTTAAAATGCCATTTTTCAAGTGTTTATTTTGAAAGTAATTAGTCGAAAAGTGAACTTTAATCTGTTGCTGAAAATAAAAGGGTATATACCTTGAAGTTGCTGCAAAGCTTGAACCAAAGCTTCAGAAAGTGTTTATTAGTGTGGTGTAAACAAAGCAACTTTCTATAAAGTTCTTGGCATTGGCAGTCCAACCTTTCACATTACAGTATATCTGCTCCAAGTTGACCCATGTCTGAATTTAGCCAGCGAGTTCAAATGTGAGTTTTGTTGTGTAACCAAAAGTTATACTATACTGTTATCCAAACTGTGTTATATAATTTAATTAACATTTTGATTTGATCTGTTGTCCTTGTGTCTTTTATGTTTTCTCAAGGTTGTAAAATATTAAAACGTAGAACAAATTCAAATTTCATGCTAAGACTTTCCTTTTAAAACAGCCTCATTTTACTTTTTTGTCTGTGCTTTTTTAAGCCATTTGTTACAGAGAGCATCACTTTCACTAAGCATTTTAAATTAAAAGTTGTGTACTGAGCCTTTTGTTGGGTATTATGTGTGCTCTTGTGTAGGGAGCACTAGTTATTTGTTATATGAAACACCCTGCACTTGCTCTCTGAACTGTCTTCAGAACTTAAGGTTTTCATCATGGCCCTTAAAGACTTCTTTCTCAGAAACCTTCAGAGTATTTCCTTGCGCTTTTCTTCTGCTGTTGACTTCTCATTATAAAATGTCTCATTGCTAGAGTAGTGAGAAAATGTTTAGAGAAAATGTGAAGCTATTAAGAATAATCTGATAGGCATGGGCATTCTTAAGGTTACACTTAGATCTCCCATAGCTGCTTCGTGATCTGAGGCTGCTGTTGAGTTGAGGTTTAAAGGAACTAGGATTACAGAAAAAAAGAGCTTAAGAAAAGGATATAAATTTATGGCAACAATAAATGTACTATTTCATGCATGAACATTTCCTTGGAATTTAAGAAAGCCTCAGAGACGCTAGCTCCTATGTCTGATTTATTTACCATTTAGTGGGGCTGTTTGATTCCAGAATTTTTGGGATCGATTCCGATTCCAATTCCTAGTTTTGTAAAAGCCACACAATGACTGTGGCGCTCGCCTCACGGTGGGAATAAACTGTCCACTAAAATGATAAGCATCCAGTAATGAGCTTTCCCAGCACTGTTTTCATCCTGATGAATAGACACAGACATAAATATTGCAAAGGCAGACAAAATGAAACTGACTGTTTTTTTTTCAAGAATCGATTCCTAGCTGCCGTTTTCGATTCCCATGTGATTCCCAGTTTTACTGCAGATTTTAATTTGTTATTAAGAAATTAACACATTTCTCGTGCAATACAAATATCTAAGTATTTATAACGAATACTGCGAGTATGTTGTAAGTGTTAATGACAGACAAATATCTCCAGAGAGTTAACTCTTTTTTCCTTTACTTTCTAATATACTCGCATGTTTTATTGTTGCTGCTTTTTCTCGTCTTCCCATTTAACGTTAAATGCAAGTAAGCTATAGTGCCGACGGGTGCTGAAATAGTGCTGTGTATCTTTAACAGCTTTAAACATGCAGCTTTCTTCAACGCCTTGGAATCGAGGAATATCGTATCTTGAGTATATCTTGAGTATATTTCTAATAGAAAATCTGTACTTTTACTTCGTTACACTGCGTGACGTTCCTTCGTTCTTCCATTTTAAAATATGCATTATAAAATGCGTTGTTTCTTTTTACTGGCATTCTCGAATGATTGATTCTTTTGAGTCGATTCTTTTGAAAGCATTAATTGAACAATGGGCAAAACCATTTGAATAGGTTCACGAGTCAGTTCAAATGATTTGTTCAGTTCGCAGCACGATCTCGGCGGATTACTTCTCGTAGCGCGAAATTTAAGAACACGCAGAACACTAAGAGCGTTGGATGAAGTAGAAATTAATCTATCTATAAAAAACTGCAATTGTGTCATGTTGTTTGCCAGCAATGATGAATGACAGCAACGTGTTTTTGTGTTTACGTTTCTAAAGATTTCCGTTATCAACCCTGCGGTGCAAAATGAAACCATTTACTTACCGGTTGGCATCAATATTATCTGACTGCAATATCGGAGGCTGCACTCTCAGGGACGCACTTCAGGGGACGCACTTCTAGGACCCTAATTGGTTTTTTACAGCGCCACCTATCGAATCGGAGTTAGGAGAGAACCGTAATACCAAGGACCCTAGTTTTTGAGGACCGAAAAAGTGCAACTAACACAGTATATCCACCCAATTCTAATTACTTAGTTTTTAAAAGGTTTATTACACCCAAATACTATATTTCATGCAATTAAACCTTATTGCTAACAGCTGAATGTTATTATTATTGTGACTAACTAGCATAATATAATAAGTAATTTTTTTAAATAAACAAGAAATCATGGTAATGCCTTTTCAGTCACTAGATCAACCACATTTCAAGTACAGAGTGAAGACACAATGATGACTCTTTAGTTGAGGAAAGGATCTCCCTTCTTGGATTGTTATGTGTTTCTTGAAAAAGAGAGTCCAATAGGTCAAATAAAACACTTTAAGTTCATTTATTATAACTAAATAGACTTTAATTAGGCCGAAGCCTAGTACTTGACCAATTAATTTATTAATCTTTTGTCATACTACTGCCTGCACTGAGCTGTGTCCTTGAATAGACTACACGGTACATTACAAAATCTACCACGTGGTATTTTAACAGTCAATTATTACGATGTCAAATGTAACAATCAACATTATAGAAACATGCATCGTGGGATTAACAAATTGACTGAGCACGAGACAATTAAAACATTAAGATTAATTTAAATGACTTAAAATGGAAAAACAATGAGTAATTAACAAGGTTTCACAACGAAGAGTTCTACAGTTTATTGTGCTGGCTAGGTCTAGAATTAATAATCATACCATAGTCACAAAATCAACATAAGATTGCCAGTCGTTCTACAGTTTCGTTAAATGAATATACTTACAACTCGTTTTACAGCCTTAGAAGCTTATATTGTGGCTATATATTGCATTCAAGACTATTTAGCATCTCACTTTGGCTACATTAACTTTCCAATATTATTGTTTTTAGTTTTTATTGTTCAACATTAATTCAAATTTGACACTCACACTCTGATTGTCGTCCATTCCGGAAATGCACTCGATTCACTCTACTCGTCACTTCCGTTGTCGCAGGGTCCTAGAAATGCGTCCCCAGAAATGCGTCCCTGAGAGTGCAGCCTCCGATATTGCAGTCAGATACTACTCGCTGGCATGGATCAGCACGGAGTGGAACAATTAAGCAACAAGAACGATACGACGCGATGGTGGAAAAGCGATCATAGTGAAAACATGCTGCTACTGCTCTAGAGAGAGTGAGATCCCCAATAGCAGATCTAGACAGTTGGTGCTGGGGAGGCGGAGGGATAGAATTGAGATTTTTATAGCACGCAAGGTTAATGAATCCGTTTGGGGTGAAATTGGAAACAAAATTTGATTAACTGAGGAAATCACCTGCCAACGAGCAATTGGTATGCAGATATTTAGACTTGGTGTGTGTTAAGTTTAGTTTTTCTTTGAGAGTTGTTTGTTTCTGAGACTACTTCATTCCTGAAGGCCCAGATGAGTTTCTATATAGACAAGTGTCCTATAAGCAAGTTAAAAGCAAAGGTTGGAGTTTGTACCCGATGTCTGCATTTTGTAACATGTTATGGTTTAAAGGGGTAGTTCAACAGTGTTTCATGCATTCTGACTTCTTTACAATGTTAAACATACTGGCTTCTCATGCTTGACATGGTCAACTTGTCAAAAAACGAGTTGGACGTATGATGTAGTATTTCTGTGCTCGATACACTCCCCCAGCGTTCGTATGGGTTTCGGAAAGTTTTTTTCAAACATGAAATTCCATTACGTAACAACTTTTCTTAGTCCCTTATTGCAGGGGTTCCCAAAGTAGGGGTCGGGACCCCCGGGGTCGGGGTCGCAAGATGATTTTCAGAAATCTTTTTTTTTTAATTAGGAATAGCATATTTAATCACTAAGTGTAACAAAATATAAAAATATTACTTAAGTTAAAAATAAAATCATGCAAATAAAAAGCCAACAGCCTTTGGAATTTCCGACCCCTCGATCGTGACCCCTGAGGTGATTATGTCACATTAGCAACCGCATTAGGTCAAGTCAATTTATAGCACCACATTAAACATTCCCATATGTGCACGCAGATTATTTTTCAGGCTTTAAATTTGAGATATTTTCATTTGTCGAAATGAAACTTTGGTTAATATTGACCAAAGACAGCGCAGGGAGGCCAGCGGAGGAGGGCGGAGAAGCGCTACAGTCAGAAAGGCTATCGTCCTCAGGTAGGCTTCGAAAAGAGGCCGGCGTTTGCATAAAGAGGACATCCATCAGCACTCGAATCAGTTTGATGAAATTTGACCATCTGTAGTGATAGTTTATGGTTTATGTATAACAACAAGTAAAAATAGTGGGGGTCTCGAGCACTGTTATTTTGGGGGTTGCTGGCTGAAAAGTTTGGGAACTTATTGGACCTTATTGAACCCCTGCCTTATTGGACAATTCTCCCGGAAAAGCATGCCCACGCGTCAACTGGCGAGAGCAGAGAAAGAGCACACCCACGCATCATAATGAGAGACAGAGCACGCCCATCAATGTGCTGCGTTCAGCTGTGTTTGTTTATTCACTGCATTTCAGTAAGGAATGTTTTATAATCGGTGGATAAAACGCTGGATAAAATAGATGGAGTGGTCCCAGCGCTAAAAGATGCCGGTCATGAACCCCAAGCGGTAACTTATACTGAGTCAAATGTCTGTGTTTTGTTGGCAATCGGCGCATGCGTGCATTATGTAAACAACACAAATTTATAGTGAATCAACAGTTAGGCGCTGTGTCCACCGAGGTGTTTACACCTGCAGCCGACGTGTTTTTTCAATTGTTTCCTATGGAAACGGCGTGCTTTTAAAAAAAAGCCATCAGCTGACGGTTTTTTTCTGCGCTCTGCGCTGGTGCTATGCATTTTTTTCACGCTCAGCGCCGGTGTTTGTCCGAGAGCCCTAAATTGAAAAATGCTCAACTTTGGGCAGAGCGCTGCGCCTGCAGCGGGTGTTTTCAGCCGAGCTCCTGCCGTTTTCAGCCGCGTAAATGCGCCTCTGTGGACACAGCCCCTTATGCAGGGATAATGCGATGATGTATTGTGTGAAGAAACGAAGTATGCAATACTAATCTATAGCTACTCAAGATTAATATGAGATTGGCAGAAACTGCGTGTGTTACATCCGCTTTAAAGTAATGTTACCTTAACTAAATTGGTAAGGTGTTTCCATTCTGTAATTTGTTAATCCTCAAGTAGAAACAAGATACCACTTTGTCTCTGTTTGAAGAGGTGGTCTCTGAGGAAGCGCTCTCAGATTTAGCTAGAGGCAATTTTTTCAATAATGGGCTTTTAATGAGAAAATTGAGTTGTCCAAAATTGTCTAGTCAGGATTATTGGAGTAGTGTTATATTTTTAGTTGTTTGCTAAACAGGGCATGGCCTGTATTAACTTATTGATCCTTGCATCGCTGGTTACTGAGGACTTAGAAAAGCTTTAGATGTTGACCGGCCTGGTGCATGATCCATCCAGGGCCATGTGTTAGCCCAGAAAATAAGATGCTGCAAGGGGTCGCTTTCTATGCAAAGCAGCTTTAACCTCTAGATGTCAGTGAAAAATAGAATTTTTTTTACTGATGCTTCAATCAGAGAGTTGTGCCTGAGGGCACAACATCCTGAATGTTATGAAATTGGACAGCTGAGAAAAGTGATAAAATATTGGCTCATTTCCTGATTAGGTGGATTCAGATTATAACTGTCAAAACGTGGCTAGGTGAATTTGTTCTCAATTTCTTCAGCATGATTTCTAAGAAATATGGCTTGAACCAGGCCTGTAGTTCGGTAAATATAATGGTTATAATGGTTGCTGTGCCCATCATGAACAACCTTGTTCAGCAAAATTTTGATAATCTGACAGATGTCCACTCCTTCAAAGTATAAATGAAGGTCAGTAAACAACCTCAACGATTTTATAAAATGATATGTGACATACTTCAAAAGGCACAAGGAATGGATTATGGACAGACATACCCCTCTCTCTCTCTCTCTCTCTCTCTCTCGCCTTTGAACTCGATGGATCATCTATTATGAATGACGTGGGTGGTTGGTTATGTTTTTTAATTTTGGGACATCCATGATGGCTTACATCACTGGCAATAAAAGGGACACTAAATTTTGAAAGAAATCATAATTTGTTAAAATGTAAGTGCGAGTTGTTTCCACATCCAGAATAGCAAGTCCGTATTCCACTGTGAAGAAAAAATCTTAAAAATGAAGAGCCTCCCCAAGCAGTGCTTCAAAGAACCCTGCCTCATTGAAATTGCCATCAGGGGGAGTCCCTAGATTTTGAATCTGGCAAATTCTTCAAATTTTTAGATATTCTGTTACATCATTCAGGATCTTCATTAGTCAGTAGGAGCATTTTTAGCGTAGACTCACCAGCTTCAAAACAAGAACAAGCCGGATCCCACGGTTCAGGAGATCTATTAAATTCAACTCAACTGCTAAAGAGCAGATACATATTATCTACATTTTATCATTCTGTCACATTTAAAGACATTTGGACACAGGAAGCAGCTTCTCTACAGTAGGTACAGCTATCTGAAGTAACAGAACTAAAGATTAATAAGCTTTTTTATAGCTTTAATCACAGCCTTGATATTTTTCTAGAATTGCATATAGATATAATAAGATGGACTCTTTTGACTTGAAGTTCATTTAAAGATTAGAAGACACATTGTATACGGTAAAAACATAATGTCCACTTCTGTGCTCATATGAGTTCCAGCTGCATTAAAGGGATAGTTCACCCCCCCAAAAAATGATTTTCTTCATCATTTACTTAGCCTCATGTCATTTCAAACCAGTATGACTTTCTCTCTTCTGCAGAACACAAAATAAGGTATTTTGAAGAACGTTGGTAACAACATGGGGGCCCCATTGACTTCCATTGTTTGGACACAAAACATTTATCAAAATATCTTCTTTTGTGTTCAACAGAAGCAATAGGCATATACAGATTTTGAATGACATGAGGGTGAATGAGTGATGACAACATTTTTATTTTTAGGTGAACTGTCCCTTTAAGTATAGAACCAGAATTCATATATGGGATATCAAGTACACTGTATATTTGTTAACCCTAGTATGAACAAGTACTTTTCTCTCTAGGATGTGTACATGGTTCAAAAAGTCACTAATCCAAGATCAAACAAAGTCTTAACCACAGCACTTGCAAAGCCAAGTCTAATGTGATTTACCCAAGTACAGTATATTGCCTGGATCAATATCCTTTAGGCTTTGGACTCTAAACACAATCAGATTTTAAGTCTAAGGGTTTATTAGTGGTATTTTTAGTTAGACTTAGGAGCAGGGAGACTGCTAGACTTCATGGGGCCTGGGAAAAAATGATAAAGCACCAACCCCCATTGACCCAGCCAACATAATCTTAAAGTAATTCATAACTATTTTGCAATCTCATTTTTTTCTAGCCAGTGAAGCATGTTGACCCATGCAGGACCATTTTATACTTTTTTTTCAGTCATGCTGTTTGTGCAATCTTGCTTTTGCTGAAATAATGTTTTACAGATTTGCTCCAACAGTTTTGTTCTGTTGTCATTTCTGACGTCAACTCAAACTGTACAGTGGGTGCGATTTTTCTTCCTTACCAGCAGGGAGCAGAATTGCCACAAGAGACAGCAGATCCAATGTATGGACAAAAGTATTGGGACCAAATACTGTCACCATTTACTCACCCTCGAGTTGTTCCAAATCTGTATACATTTATGTAAAAATCACAATGGCAGTCAAAAGTGCCCCAGAACTGTTTGCTTGCCACCATCTTCAAAATATCTTCTTTTGTGTTCAACAGAACAAAGACACTTACAAAGAAATTATTCCTACTATGGTAGTCAATGGTGGCCAAGAACTGTTTGGTTACAAGCATTCTTCCAAATATCTTTCTCTGTGTTCATCAGAACAAAGAAATGTATACAGATTTGACACAACTTAAGGGTGAGTAAATGATGACAAAAACGGTTCCTTTAAATTCATGAGTAAAACAGTAGATAAAATATCTGTGCAAGCAGAACACAGTTTTAAGGTGTTTTAATGTCAAAATCAAACATTTACATGTCACATACCAAATCTGTCAAACCATTCCAAACCCCTTTTTGATTTGCTATTTGTCATAACAAATGCAACAAACTCATTGATTCCATAAGAGAAAGCTTCAAAAACTCCTCTTTCACATAGCATAAAAACAGAGAAATAAAAAAACATTTTCCTCACAGGTGCAGGATTAAAGACCGTCAACATGCCTTTCAGGTTAAAGTTCAGTGGTCGTTTCTCTACAGGGTAGCAGTAAATGGCTGATGTCGGGCGAGTACATGAGTTCAGTGTTTATCTCATAAAAAAGTTCGAGTGAATGTTACGCTTTACACACAATGGTATTTCGACCCCCCCACCCCCTATTCTGCAGTAAGCGAGTTGAACTGTTAGGTAAACGTGCAGTAAAAAAAGAAGACACACCATCTCATATACATAGTCCGTTATGTATCACGTAAAGCCCTACTGTACACTACTTACAGACTGCTGTATAACAGCATATTTAGCCTATAAACCTGGCAAAGGAAACACAATATTTCTTCTCTCTCGAGTGACTCCTCCCGATCCAAACCCTGTTTGACGGAGTGTAAGCCCGTTCAGAAATTTCCTCTCATCCAGGCACTGAACTGCAGGTTCTGGGCTAGTCTTTCTTTTCCAAGGTAAGTTTGTGCACCAGTGGTTCCAGGAACACCGGAAAACCTGGCCGGATTTTGGCATAGATGGATCGGAGTCCACCGATCGCGCTCCACATCCAAGGCTGTTTCAGTGAAGTGAAGAGATGAGTCTGCGATTCTCACCACATGGGAAACCAGAAAGCACGCACACTTCAGACAGCGTCCAGACATACAGTGTTGTCTGCTAAAAGGGGAGGGCTAAGAAAACAGGCTCTCAAACTATGGCCTTGTGAGAGGACGAATCGATCGGAGACGGAGTGCAGACTAAAGCTCAGAGTGTTGATAATGGTCCAAAGACAAACGCTTAATCTCGAATTTCCTGAGAGTTGTTGAAATACATGTCAATTCGTTGTCATCAATCGGATTGTACTTACAATGCAAAACAAGAGCTAAAAAAAGCCATTCATAAACTCGACGTTAGACGGCTTTCAAATGCCGTCCAGATCACGGCTGCCATATTCAAGATTGTAAAAATACATATATTTAGTGTCTGACTGGGTTTTGAAAACTACGTTGTTGTGTCATTTGCGGGACGTTTCTTTCTAAATTAAAGGCTGCTCTACTCCGTCGATTCATGAAAGATTTGTTTGCACGCTGACCTCGCTTTAACATTCACACACGCACTCACGCACCTCTCATAGAGGTAACAAAAAAACGGATCCTTATTTAACAAAATAAGCATTAGCTTATCGTCATGCGGTGTAGCCTTTAAAGAAATTTGGTTTACAAGTATGAGTATACTATGAGCTCTACTTAAAAAGGGATGAGATACGGTATAGTCCTTGATTATAGTATAGTATAGATGTGTCTAAACGTTTTTTTAATGCCCCTGTGTATGCACTTTACACAGATGATTAGTTTTTCAAATACACTTCAATGTCTTATATACTAGTCGAAGATTAAGCAGGCAAAAATGCTACAGCTACTTTCCAAAAAAAGTGTCCTTAAAAATAATACATACACACCTGTACACACACACATGCGCTAAAATGGATACGGACAGAAAACCAATTCCCAGCATGGGATGTATGCTATGTGTGTGTATGTGTGTTTGTGCTGTGTACAGAGTATTTAGAATCTGAGATTTTAACACTGAGGTCCGATGAGATGGTCATTTAACAGTCATTGTGATAATCATCCATTGCAGAAGCGAAATACCAATGACTTCCAGTTGAATGTTTTGAAGCGCTGATGATAGCTGCATTCTATTCCCATATTTGTACTAAAAGGAAAACAAAATACAGATGAACTTTTCCCTCTAAAAGTCTCTAATTTATGACTTCTGTTTGTTATTGTGACTGTACTGGCACAGCAACAGGAAACCAGTTAGAATAAAATATTTAGGCATCACCATACAAGTTGTTAGAATTTCCTTCATCCTGATGCTACATGGGAAATGTCCGTAATGTACCACAATCGATATTAGCGTCCCTTTATGACATCTTCACCCACTTGTCCATATTCAGGTCTGTGACCGAATCGTGTCCTTATGTGAACTAATAAGATGAGTTTAGAACTCAGAGCATTAGCTGTCCATCCCCACAGCGCCCCCTGCAGGAGGCCTAACATGCAAGCCTTCGCCATGTGCAAAGTCCATCAAAGCTTATGAAAGAATGCAAGATGATTCGCTTTTTCTCCTCAACTTGGATTTCAATTTTTTTGCATCCAGAGAAATGAACGTAAGATGATTTTTTGGCAAGGAGAAGAGACCTGTTCTGAACAGGTGTGCGCTAGTCTCAATGATCCTCCTGCTCCGATGCAGCGAAGATTTCGCTCGGGGGTCCGTACCCCTAGCTGCGGCTCACAGGTACACTTCCCTGCGAGACAGAGCGAGGCACGAGGTGGTTTTATAGTCGCCCCCCGTCCTCGTAAGTGGTATGACCTCGGGGGAGTGCGAGCCTTCTTCCTCCGGACGGCGACCGAAGCCGGCGCTGCTGAACGTGTCGTAGGACGCTGAGGTCATTTTACGGTTCAGGAGGTTGCGGTTGTGGTCACCCATGTTCCTGTTGCGGTCCCGGCGGCTGAGCGTTCCGAGCGGATCTCCGTTTGCGAGCGAATCTCGGACCTCCTCGCTTCCTCCGCTGCTTTTGTCTGTGCCGTCATCTCTGTCGTCCTCGCGGTCGCTGTCGTCCTCCGTGTTGTTGTTGTTGTCGCCGGGTGAGGCGAAGGTGGAGAGCTGGGGGGGTTCGATGCGTCTGTGTGGTGACTGCTGCACGGGCATCCAGCAGGTGTCGGAGTGACCGAATTCGTTACATTCTCGCGTGCACTTTCCTGTCAGAGCCACGTCGGGGAGCTGCCTGGGGTCTGAGATAAAGAGACAGTTTAAGCATATTCTCGACTAGCTGAAAATAAATATATTTCATTTCTTTATATATATATATATTTATTTTTAATACGTATTTAAATATTGAATATGTATTTATAATTTCCTAAAAATATATCTATGTACATAATAAATAAATCTAAATGAACTAAAAATTTGATTAAATCTAACCTCCCATCAAGCAATCCATACATCAATCCAATCCTTTAATAACTACATGAAAACTATTTATGGGCAAAATATCTGTCTAATTATATAATTAATATAAAGATTATAAGATATATTATTAAAACTAACAAATATCATACAGTATCTTAAAAACGAGTTAGTTCTGGTGACAGTATAAAATTCAAACTTGCAATATGCATTTATAGAAACTACCATCTACACAGCAGTAACGTTGTTTAACTTAGTTAAAATTGAGTATTTTCTGCCACAAAATTGAATGCAAAATGCTGGAAAGATTCTGCAAAGTTCTTTTACCACGGCTGAGCTTCT
The DNA here is from genome assembly GCF_024868665.1 of Triplophysa rosa. Taxonomy (NCBI): domain Eukaryota; kingdom Metazoa; phylum Chordata; class Actinopteri; order Cypriniformes; family Nemacheilidae; genus Triplophysa; species Triplophysa rosa. The sequence goes on along the minus strand of NC_079893.1, from coordinate 8,101,126 downwards.
ATCGCGCCACTGAAAATATGTAGTTAAATTGCATCACGGCTCCCCGGCGCCGTTATCTATCTACCTGTCTCAACAAATGAACTTTTACCATTCTCCACATGCTCCTCTTCGCCTACGCTTCCTTCTGGTGTCGTCCTTTCATATCCGTCCTCAGGCAGAGGTAAAGATCCCAGTCTGGGACCCGATGAGCTCTTGCTGCTGGGGGTCTCAGAGTCCTCCACCCCACTGTCATAGCAACCTTGATCTGGAGCTTGACTCACAACTGAGAATGTCACCCGTCTAAGCGGCTGTGAAAGAAACACAGAAGAACACAGGATTAATAGATAACTTCTGTATTACATCAATGAGGATTATGTGGATAAGCCCATTGACTTAACTTACTCGACAATAATTTCACATTGATCGCTAAACGTTACAATACTCGCTTTACATTACACACAGAAGTCCTATAAATGATGTTGTCTCTCAAAAACGTGTCCTTTTTGTCACATCTATAATAACTTGCGTATATTTCCCTAATCTTAAATAGAAATGTGCTTAAACTGGCTATTTTTCTAATGTCTGGACTACTGTATTAACAAAAGTTTAGGACAATAAACAGTACTGGTATATAATACAAATATAGAAATATACTGTATATTGGTAATAAATACATTCTCTGAAAAAATGTCAAGTTTTGACTGCAAATGTCACATCCATAACATTGGAATTGCCCTTTTAAAAAAAATCTTTTAGGGTTAGGGGAAGATTATAGTATTAATATCTAGCTGTGTATAAAAGCAATAGAAGTCACTGGAATGTCCTCATTTAGATAAACATTTTATATTTAAAATACAGTACTACAATATATACAGTATAATATACTATAATGTGTATATTGTATGTTATAAAACGTAACTCATTTTAACACACAGTGTAGAAATCTTTACGGTGCATGTTTTCTAGAATCTACAATTTAAAAAATGCTGAGCTATTTTCAACCCATCGTTGGGTCAAAAAGGAACGAACCCAGCAGTTGGGTTAAATTGACCTTATATTAGCAGCATATCTACAGTTGTAACCACAATTCCAATCTCATACCAGCGAATCAGAACATTGAAAGTTTCATCCAAACTCATCCTGTTCATGCTGAACTCTAAAGACTAGTCAACCACTTAAGTCCTACATCATCCATTCAGTATCTACTGGAGCGATGACTGACAGCTGTTAGAAGAACTGCCTTACGAGAAGCACAGTCATACGCTTCAAGGTCTGCTCTAATCAAGACAATGTGAACAGAAAGAGAGACGGAGAGACGGGGGTCTAAATGAACAGAGTAATTAACTGGTGGTTTCATTTTTCACTGGGGGGAAGTGAGGTCGGAACAGAAGAGAGGGTGATGAATCAGTATTTATGGGAGTCAGGTGTCAAATCTAGCATGTGACAAATGAACATTAATAGAACAAATGATCTGTTTCGTCTGCGAGCTGATGTCTGACATGGTTCGGAAACTTGAGAACTTGCTGACAGGTTTCAGGTGGAAACAACGACAGCGTTCCCGTGCAGGAATAAAAGGCGAATTTCTTATTTGCTGTACGGCTTTAAATGATTCCGCAGTGCACCAGGAGCTTTAGTGAGTAATAATTGGATTGCACTATTTACACAAGGCAAAGCACAGTTATTCCTAAGAGATCCTTAAATCTTTAATATTCTCTTTTTACCTCCCTGCATTGTGCTCACTGTCTCTGGAGGCACATAAAACGCACACACACACGAGCCAGTCAGCTTTATGTTGAGCCAATCAATGCCGTGCCCTTGACCCTTGCTGTGAGTCTCAATGGTACGCTGCTTTATTGACCCATAATTCCCCACCATCGTTTACTAACTCCGGTCCTTGCTCTTCTCGGAATTCCGGCCTTTAAATGAATAGAGGAGATCTCCTCGCGTCTAACTCGTACAGCCAGTGCCCACATCGACTCTCCTGTACTACGAGCATCCAAGGAGAAACATCTTTAGCATGTAGTTAGGATAGTAATATGAAGAGGCTCATTAACTCAAAGCAGAATACAATTCCCATCTGTAAATCCATCTGTCACTTGGGTAAACCTATAGATTTATAACAAACCCTATATAAATTGGGCATATGTTTAGTCTAATGCATGTGTTTAATGGATGTATATAATAAAGTATTTGTTTTTGTCAAAGTTTACATGTAAGTTTAGTTAAACTTATACAGAGTATCGACACCAGATGTGATGTGCTATACATCAAGGCATTTTTCATTTTATTTCATGTCCACACCAGTCGCAATGGCGATACGCAATGAGCTACAATAGATTCTACATTAGTGATCAAATTAACCCCTTGTATGGCTTTCATGTTTTTGTTGCCAAAAGCGTAATTGAGTTTTTAACCCGCAGAAATATCTGTTATATAACATAAAAGAAGATATTTTAAAGAATGTGGGAAACTAAACAGTTCTGGGGCACCATTGACTACCGTCGTACATTTTTCCTACTATAGTAGTCAATAGTGACCCAGGACTGGTCATACGGTGGAATGATATGAAGCTGAACTTAAACTAGTCATTCCAACAAATACTTGTGTGACATTCTCAAACTAAAATGAATTAAATCGCACAGGGTAAAACGTAAAAAAGGTACAAAAGTACAAAAACCATGTGCATACCATATGGCCTCTATCTTGGACAGCCAATCAAATGTGTTCAACTTCCTTAAAGTCAAACGAAACACCCGTGTCGGGTCACCACTTGTGAGATCTGTGTCCTGATTGTAAAAACCAAATTTGGACCTACTGCCATGAAAACTGTAAACGGTTGACTCATCGGATCGAATGAGGGTGGGTCTACAGCCTCAATAACATGGGTGGCAATATAAGCCTGTTTGCTGCATTGACACAGTGGAACCAATCAGATTACGGGGGATTTCGTGTTGAATTGCCAAGCAATGCTGGCTTATGTTTTCCACCCTAGACTGATTACCTCAACCCACATTCCCGCTAAGAGGTTCATTTGATTTATTTGATGAAGATTAAGTTCATATTTAAGAACAATATCAACTTCGCATGCATCAGTTAGTGGAGTCTGCGCTCGGCAGCTGAAAAGCACAGCTCGTGGAGGATGTTGCAGAAAATTCTAGAGCACAATTTTATCCACAGAATTTTGCAGAACACACAAGTGCCTGAAGGATTTCGACAAATTACCCACCGAATTGAGTTTCACCTACTCTTTCTCTCTTTTTTTTTTGAGGATTCACGCTAAATTGCAGGGAACTGCTGCAGTGAGCTGCTCCAAATGAGCTTCACTGAATCAAGTCGAGCTGAAAAAAATCGCTTTGTTTGACTGAGAAACAATGTAATTAAACCTATTATGTGCTGTAATGAATTCTGAAGACCGGGATATATTTAGATTGCGTTCGACTTTAAGAGTTTGGTGCCGTTTACTTGACAAATATTGAGTCGTTGTCCTGACAATTTGTTGTCCCTAACTCTAGTCATTAAACTTAGTTGTAGTGTGATTTTCACTGTCAGTATTTACTACCTACTGAGAAATGCTTTCAATTAAAGCCTGGCCCCGACCGTTGAAGGTCCCATCATTAGGAAAGAAAAATCACAAATGTAATCTCATTAATATCTCAACTGTCACTGCTAGATACCAACGGAGAGCAAACTGCAAAAGTAGCAAAAATTCTCCTGCTTCTTTTCTCCTGAGCTAAAGACTACAATAGTCACATGTATCTCTGCGTTTCAGAAGAGCAGAGGTGGGTGGAATGTGCTAGATTGACTCAATTTCATTTCGGAAAATGCACAGTATGAGCGCAGGCCAGTGGGGGAGTGGGGACAATCGCGCTCCGGCATAGTTCAGGGCATGCTATTAGATGCAGGGCTCTCCAATTCTTCAATTTGTTCGTCTGTTCAGACGTCTGTTAACTTATAAGAGATGCAGAACACCACACAGCAACTTTTAGGTATTGCACCAAGCACAAGTCAGTCGTTATCATTACAAAGATCTAAGACCAAGCGCCTAACAAGGTCTACAAACGTTCATTCGAATGGTTTGTTTTCCCCCACGGCATAAACGGATATGACGTTTTTGTGGGCGTTCCCAGTATTGCAGACGCTCATCCACACCCACCGAATCACATGTAATTTGCATGACTTTGAAAATGCAAACAAAAACGAAATTGAAATAAAAATCAAACTTTACATTTTAATTTGAATAGTGTCAGTATTACTGCGTGAGCGTTAATAAAAACCGTTGTTAAAATGTTTTTGCAATTTCTTTTTCACATATAGAAAAGCAAACAGTTCTAGGGCACTTTTGACCACCATTGTAATTTTGTCTGCTATGGTAGTCAATGGTGGCCAAGAACTGTTACAAGCATTCTTCCAAATCTTCATCAAAACAAAGAAATGTACACAGATTTGGAACAACTCGAGGGTGAGTAAATGATGACAGAATTTGTATTTGGGGGTAAACTGTCCCTTTAACTTTTATGCATTATGAAAACAAAACTCAGCAGGTTCACTTTATTATTTTGTAGTTTTTAAGATATCTATTCTATAAAATAATGCCATTCTTCGTTTTCAATCACAAATTCCACATCTACACGTACTGTCACAATACAACAGCCGCTGTGACGTCTGCGCATCTGAGAGAGAAACCCAAGTCGCGCCAATTGCAGAGGTTAAGCTTTTGGCTTTGTGGTTGTTTATGTGTTTGGCCGAGAGAGTCTGGCTGAAGACACAGAGCTTTGGCTGTGCGAATGTGTGTGTGAAAAGCAGACTCTGGCTAAAGTCACAAAGGTTGGGCTTTTGGATGTTTGTGTGTGTGCCTCGTCTTTGGCTAGCTTCCAGTCGGTGCACCAGTAGCAGATACACAGTTGATAGAATATTAATGGACTTTGACGGCAAACATTAAAAACCAACCCTTTAATCTGACACAGGCCATTTAACTTCTCTTTCCAGCATGACATCCAACTGTGTCTCTGTATGTTTACTGATGTGACTGTCTGTTAAACCAGGTGTGCATCGCTGCCTCTCTACCTTTGTGTGTGTGTATGTGTGTCTCGGACCACAATGCCTTTGTAGATGGGCATCTAACACATCAAAAAACACATCTTGTTTGTGATGTTTCAGGCCTTACTGCCTGTGTATGTGTGTGTGTGTCGGCTTTCCGCAGTCATCAACATAATTAGATAGAAACACTCTTACCTGACGGCTCAAAGGAAATTAATGAGGCCTGATTAATTAGTGCTTAGCCTTTCCTCTGTGTTCCATGACTCTGCATATTGAAAGGGCATGCCGCATACAATGAATAATTCAAGCCAGCTGATTTGGATATGGATCTATAGTGTGTTCCAACTAAGTACATTCAATTAGTGACAGCAGCACAGAAGCGGCCCTCAAGCCTTTACCATTAACTGAGGAATCCGTTTTATTCACGATCAGCATGCACAAACTGTCCTGGTAACTGTATGGTCTCTTGTTCTAGAAAATCACTCAAAAAGATTTGCAGCATTTTATGCATCCTTGAAATTCGATTCTGTTAAATTCTCATCTAGTTTGCGTTCAACTAATCCAATAAGAAAGTAAAATCGCAAAAGAAATCTATTTAATATCTCAAAGGTTTCTCCTAGATGATAATGAAGCGGAGAGCAAATTGGGACTCAAAACCTTGAAATATTTGAAATACTTCAAATTAAATAATATACTTTAATTGAACAACATAACGTTTCGAACCATCCAAAGTACAGTATATATTTCAGTTAAAATTCCTTATTTTATTTTTTCATCTATTATTCAACTTTTTTTTATAAAATTGACTTGAAAAGGACCCCGAAATCTCAGAAATGTCTAAAATTGCTTAGATTCGCCTGCAACTCTGCAACCAAAAGTCAAAATGATTGAAGAAATCAATAGAACTCAAACATTCCTCATCAAGTCCAGATGATTTTGCTTATACAATCTATGTTACACCTGCAACCTTTTTTTATTATATTATAGTTTTATTATATTATAGTGTTTCTATCATTTTATATGCAATTTTAGTAGAAACATTTGAGACTATGGTTATACTTGAACGAAACAACTGAGAACTCCATCAAAAAAGTGGGTAAAAAGAAAACCTAAGAGCAAGACACATTTTCCTCTGGGAAGATATTAAAGTTTGCAATCAACAAACATCAGGAGTCAGAAATTTCAACCTGAACATTTCTCAATGAAATCTTCCATGACCCACTGATCTAGACTATATCCAATTAACTTATTTTCACCCAAAGGAAGCATCTGAGAAAACACTGAAATAAAACAAATACTCCATCGACACAAAAATGCTGTCATTCATTTACAAGACACAGACGAACAAGTGGCATTAACATCATTGATATCGATGCATCTTGGCGTATCGCATTTGAATATTCGCAAACGTGACTCGAGCGCAATTGCAGACGGAAGCTTTTCAGTGAATAATTTACATACATTTGCATATGTTCCTCACACAAAGCCACCGTATGACTTCAGATGACTTAGTTGCTTAGCGCACGAGTCTCATGAACTATTTCAATGGTCCTTTTATGATTACTATTTGTGATTTTTTTTAAACCTGTCAGCCTCTTTCATGGTATAGAAAATAAGATTCTATCTGACATCCTCTTTTGTGTTCCACATATGAAGAAACGTCATACGGGCATAAAGAAATAAGGCTTTGGGTCTCCTGAGCTTTGTATGAGTAGCCCCTGGGCCCTTAAGTTTTCCTCTGGGATGGCAGTGCTTGGTTACAATGCAGCAAAAGTGCGTGTGACAAAATGCGAGTCCTTACGCACGTGGAGCTGAGAGAAGTTCTGGATGTTAAATGTACACCCACACACACACAATGCGCTGTTGCTTATTTACTTCAGTTTAGCATTAACACTTCGGCGGTCCTGTGGAAAACAATTTCACCTGCGCGTGTAGTTGCAGCAAACATTGACAGTTATTAATATAAGCAGGTGGCAAACTGACAAGCGTGAGTTTGCGGAGGACGCCGATAGATGGACAGGCCTGAGCGCAAACAAAAACATTTACGATTTACAGTTTCCTTTACGTCTCCTGCTCAATGACACGGGAAGGATATGTGAAAGCGTGGCGGTGGGCTGATGTTCCTGCGCTGGGATAAAGGTCACCGAGTGAGAGAGACAGAGAGATGCGTATGTGTTCTGCAACAGTGTGACTGATACTCACAGATTACCATCCTCCAACACATCTCACTTTGACTGCAGTATTTTACACACACACGCACGCACGCACGCACACGCACACACACACACACACACACACACACACTCGCTCTCTCTTTCTGCTTCCTTCCTTTTCCCTTGTTTCTTCTCCTTATCCTTAACTCTCATCCTCCCCTTTCATTTGCACGATTCCCTTTCAACCTTTTTCGTTCATTCATCCAACCTTCATCTCTCTCTATACATCTCTCGTCCCAGCTCTCTCTCTCCATCTCTCCGCTTCAGGTGATTTACAGAGCCGCTCAGCAGTATCGGAGTATCAGCACTGAGTCTGTGTGAGGAATAATAATCACCATGCGGTGAAAGAGGCACTGCGGAGAGAGAGAGAGCGAAAGAGAGGGCGAGAGACAGAGGAAGAGAGAGCGTCGTGAGAAGAGCGGAGAGCAAGCAGCGGTACCAAGCGGCTGCGCAAAAACAGGCAAGCAAACACACGCAGATATACAGATGTGGATTACAGCGCATTAACTGCATCAGTGGGGTCATCATCTGACTGCAACACAGTCACAGATGGAGACATGCACCAGTGCCCCTTAGTGGCCAAAGTCACACACTGTCAAACTGTTACTGCAATGACATCAGACCATTTGACAGCCATTCACACTGCCTTTGCTACTGGATGCAGTTTGGGATTCTTATACTTTTTGAGTATAAGTATATCTCAGAACATGTTGACAGTCCTGATATGATGTTCATTCTGATGACATTTCATGATTTTCTTTACTGAACTCATTTTCTTTACTAAAAAAGAGTGAGTTGGACTGGATAGTTAAAAGTGTCCAACAAGTGCTCAGTATATGTGAAACCTTCTCAGTTCTATTCCAAAAGCTTCCTTGTTTCTTTTTCAGGTAGTTCCTTGTGAACATTGTTGAAAAAAATGCCAAATGTTCAGAGCTGTGCTCTAATCTTCAAGGGTGGCGACTTTGAAAATGTTTACAATTAAGAGACCTGGATTTGGTTACCATGTAGTCTTATTAATGCCATGCTTTCATTTGTTATTTCTATTGATTTTAGTGACTAAATGTAGAAATAGTAATAGCAAGAAGAGTTTTTCTGACTGATATTTTATATACAGTATTACACAGATTCAGACTTTGTATTATTATTTTTATATATTTAAAATTCCTTTTGACTGTTTGAATGTTCAGAATTCACAATGAAATGATGATGATGTCATTGTAATTTGCACAACTCGTATTTATAAAGACCGTTTCATCGGATGCACACGCCTGGCCCGAACTTAACTGTCGGTCTTTGTTTGGCTATAATATAACCTAGGGCTGTCACGATTATGAAATTTGACTGACGATTAATTGTCTAATAAATCATTGCGATTATGACGATTAATTGTCTGTTTTAGGGCTTTGGCGATTATGACGATTAATTGTCTGTTTTTGAGCTTTGACATTTAATTCTCATTCATTTTTGATTCAGCGATTGAAACGACCATATTGTTCTGAATACAAGACTGTTTTTTTTCTTGGAAATACATTGGAAAAAATTAGGTCATCATACTTAAGGTTTAGGCTTTTACCTGTCAAATACTTGTAAATTAAGTAAATTGATCAGGTGTGAATTGAAGCCACAATTAAAATACTATCAGTCGTAGAAAAGCTTCTAGTCTGTTTTTTCTCACTTGCAAGACTACAATAAAATTTTACTTGTATGTTAATGACATTTTGGTAGACTGGTTTTCACACTGAGATTTGCTTAAATTATATTAAATTGTACTGCAGGTAATTTGTATATGTTTTAGTTTTTTTTTTAAGTGATTGTGTTGTGGTGGTACATTTTATAAGTATTACCATGCTTTAGTTACAATATATACAATATGCAGATGCACTACAGCTCCCCCTAGTGTCTTCTATAGAGATGTGCGATAATTGCGATGATCTGAAACCATCGCGATGAGGTCAAACAATCGCGATGAGACGATTATTTAATAATCGTGACAGCCCTAATATAACCATTTATTTTATATTTAATTTATATTAATTCTATAAATATTTTATTCTATATTAATTGTGACATTAAATTAAAACTACTCAACAGTTATTTATTCTTTGCAGAGGTCTACAGAAAGTTAAGTTTGGGCCACATAATGTCCGTTTATGTTGTTGCTGCTGAAACCGTCCAAGCAATAAGGTACCAGAGACTGTGCTGTATTGAGAATAAGTCAAGGCTGTGATCTATTCACATTAAAGCACTAGCGTCGAGTACCTTATTACTTTTATAAAACAGTTACCACATAATACAAATATTAAAATTAAAAAATCAATGCAACCTGCATACAGTAAAATCACTTAAAGCCTATAAATGCATTTACTAATATATACTGTATATATGTATATATAGTGTATATATATATATATAATGTATATATAGATAGAGAGCTAGATAATATTAAAAATAATTTATCTTTATATATTTATATATGTACATGTTCACAAGTTTGTATAAATTTCTTGCTGCCAGTCCCACTGATTAGTTTTTCAAGTCTACTATCCAATACTGTAAAATGATTATAGCAGGCTACTTGTACTATGCTTGTGGTAATGCGTTCTGTATTTGTCATGTGCTGACACTTCTCTGCAGTGATAAATAAAAACATTTTATTCAAAATTAAAAATAATTCAAGGTTTAGAAAATATGCACAGTTGCACACAACATACAGCATGCATGTACCTATATGGATGCTCAGATGAATCAACTCTTGCGAAACAAACCATATGCGCCACCCACACCAAACAAAAAACCCTTCTCATTTGAACGTTTAAAGCTTTTAAAGGCTGTTTAACACTGAAAACAAACACCAACTATCAGCTCTTCTTGATTCTTTGGTTTGGTTCGCTGTGGTAGTAAAAACATCACACTTATGTTTCCCAACATGACTCATCAACCAGCACACTTGAGCGTGTGTTGGAGTTTGTTGGGGAAGCAACCTTCGAGTGAGTTTTCTTTATAATAATTTCTTTAGCGAAGCCAGACATCTGACTTGTCTATGCAGCACAGCTGTGACAAAGTCAAACACGTGCGAGCACTTAAATCCCAGAGGAACTGAAGAGCACATTCTGAAGCGAAGCTGTTTAACCAACCGCACTTTGAGTTTGGGAAGGTTTAAGCTCTTGAGTCGAGGGCAAACTAATCTATACGTGATTGGGCTTTGACTAAATAAAAGATAATGATTAGATGCATGACTGACAGATGTGTCTTTTCTTACTCGTTCGTTTCCTTAGGAACAATGCTCGGTTAATGAGTGGGTCCTGACGTTAGCGAGCAGCGCGCAGTTCGCACGGAGGTGATATTTATGGCTTTCCTCATCATCGTCTCCGACATTCACATAAAAGTCTCCATTGTGCTTGATGAAGTAAACAGGATGGTCGATTCCTCTCGTTATATGAGCGTTTGTGTGTGTGTAAGAATCTCGCATTTTTCCGTATATGTATCGTGAGATTGAAACTGAATGAATACCCGCTTGTGACGAAAAGCGACACCCACACACACATACACACACTCCTATTGTCCATTTTATAGGGACCAGCGACTAAACAAGGCCGTCCTGTTACAGCAACAACAACAAACAAAAAAAACACAATGAAGTAACCGAGGATGTCTTGCGATATATGCGTATGCATAATGAGCTGAATAAGTATGTCCCGTGCCAGGCGAGTCATTTTCACACGCAGATACACAAGATGGCGTTTCAATCAGCGCCGCTACACAGTTTTGCGTGACTCGACTCTGTTTCCTGTCAGATACTTTTCATTGTGGTGACACAAGACAACGAATCCACGGGATTTACCCTATACACAAAACAATAAATTCACATACCTCCAAGTCGCCCCAGACAGCTCACACACCCCGTGTCAGACATCAATTTGAACTTAATGTCTCACGGCACGCTGCGGTTACCGTGACAATAACCTCAGTGTGTTTATGCGTGTGACACAAAGGGGCGTTATTAAACGGAGCACACTGCCCTCTTTCAGTCACACAATCGCTCATCTCCGGGGAAACTTCGTCATTGAAGTTCATCTCTTGACGTCCACTGTAAGAAAAGCCCCTTTTCTGAGACATAATTAACATCGGCCCTGTCTCATTCCATCTCCTATTGTTTTTTGTTGTCTCCGTCTTGCTGTCGTTTTAGCCCATAAAATATTCAGTCCAATAAATGTGAGCGCTAAATCACACTGCACTTTAATAAATACCATTTCAGAGGGATAATGACCGCCATAAACCAGCATGAAGACACCTGAAGCTAGGCTCCGCTTTTTAAAGACCGGGATGTTGTAAACATCAATTTCACGGGTTCAAATAGCCTATTCGTATAATCCTTGACCGTAAACAGGTTTGGTTTGCTGTGGTCTTGAGTCCCTGTTTAATTATAAAAATAAAAGTGGATGTGTGGTGGATGGATGTCAGAAGAACTGCCATAGGATTGAAGAAAGCAGCTGTGAATACATCCTTAGTGGTGTTATTAGTGTGAAACTCCATTATGATGTCCCAGACACCTGCTTTACAAATTACACTTTATATATGGGTTTCATAACTAATTATAATAGTTTGGACGGAAATGCTTGGCACAATCAACCTTCAGTTTTGTGAAAAGTTTTAGACACAAAGAGGATGTTTTCCAAAAAAAAAGTCATAACGTGATTCACTAATTCACATACTAGATTACTAAATTATATATCTGAAGTTGGGTGTTGCCATTTTTTGCTTTAAGAACAGGTTTTGTCCCGTAAAGTGGCTTAACTGCTGCCAGAGTTCTTATGGATTTAAACTGTCTCAGTTTTCTTCTTTCTGTCTCTTCATGTAATCCCAGACTGACTCACTGATGTTGAGATCAGATCTCTGTGTGGGCTATACCGTCTGTTGGAGAACTCCTTGTTCTCACAAAAATCTAACACGATTTCACAGTGGCAAACAATGTTTGGGAATCTACATTATCTACTGACACACAACAGCTATATCAATATCTAAACACAACAAAAATATCAATAAATGTCTCAAATAACTTAGTTTTGTGAATGATCTATTGTGTCAAAAACCTTTGCATAATCTTATTAATGAGTGGTATGTGTAATTGTTGTACTGTTAAAGTTAGCTATTTGCTGGTTGACTTCCAGAAATGTATAAACATTGTGGCTTAGTGACTTTACTAGATTGTTGGTGTTTGTTTGTGTTGTTGTGAGCTTCTGGTTCAAGCAATGGCACACATTTACAGGAATAGTTAACCCAAAAATATAATTGATGCCATAATTTACTCATCTTCCTTTCTTCAGCTGAACACAACTGGAGTAATAATAATTCCAATAATGTTCTTGGCTTTGTAATGCCACTGAATAACAACGTTTTTGAAGCTCCAAAAAGCGCATATATCCATCATAAAACTAATATACACGACTCATGGGTTTTAGACTCCGGCAACAGCCAGGATTTGGATTATTATCATGCTTTAAAACATTAATGTTACTAATGATTTAGCCATGTTAAAACTTTATTTTTTTAAGTAAGTATATTAAAACTTTTTTAGTATTAACAGACTGAGGTCCCAGGAATCATTTCCGGGTTGTTGAGGTGGGAAATATCCTAAATCTGAAGTGTCTTGAGAGCAGCAGAACTTCATTTGTGTTCGGCTGAAGAAAGGATGTACACAGGAGTAAAATATGACATAAATTTCATTTTTAGATGAACTGTTCCTTTAAGGCAGGACTACCTGCCTGTGTAAAATGAGTGGTGAAACACTTTTCCTGATACTGTGATGGTAGTTGTGCAGAAATAAAAACAAGTAACAAATAAAGACAACTCAGATGCTACAAAAGACTTTAGTGTGCAGCACAGGACAGATAGTAAGGATAATACACCGTTTACAGCAGTGCCTCTGGAAACAGACAACAAGTGGGGGAATCAATCCGTTTAGCAACAATAAACAATACGTGGCCAAAGTGCAATCTCAGCCCACAACTCAGCACTAATAAAACTGTCTACTTGTGTCTGTGTGTGTGTGTGAGAGAGAGAGACAGCCAGAGAGAGGGACACTTTCATGCTATTTCACGAAACATTTGCTTCACTTACGTGTACAGTATTTCAACACAAAAATGTCTTGGTCTTATTCACTAACCACCCACGATCCAGTTTATTCAGACGTTTAATGCCCCATGGGTATTTAAATTCCATCGCAAGTATTGACGTTATCAATCTTTTCACCATAGCTCAGTCAATGCTACCCTCGTCATATATTATTCTTGGTGAATACATCCCTAAGTGTTATAAATTTGGTTATACTGTAAATGTAACTGACGGATTATATCAAAAGCATCTTTTTCAACATTAAGATTTCTTGCGGTTTTATGTTTAAGTTTACCTTACTGTTCACTAAAACAGTCCTGCACTGACACATACATGTATTATCAGGGAATGAACTGTAAGTTAAGAAATAGTTACATTTATTCACCCTCATGTCACTCCAAACCTGACTTTTATTCTTGTGCAGAACACAAAAGAAGGTTTTGAAGAACTTTGGTATCCAAACAAGTATGGACACAAAATCACTGAGACATTTCACAAAATATCTTCCTTTTGTGTTCCACAGAGGATGTTTTGAACTACTTGAGGGTAAGTAAACGATGACTTTTTTTTGGGGGGGTGAACTGTCCTTTTAAATATGCACATCATTAAAACTGCATATCTAAAAATGATTAAAAAATGTAAAGCATGTCACAAATGATGAATTATGAAATTAACAAATTATGATTTTTTTTCAAAAGCAAATTTCCAAAAATGTAGTTTCATTCAGCGACAAGCGTACAAACATGTACAGTATACTGCAATGTCTCAACAGGAGGTGTCTGACTGTGTCGTGTGATTGAAGCCGGAGCGTCAATGTGTTCGCGTGTGCGCGGGAGGAACAGATATCAGGCATATTCTCTCTTTCTTTCAGTTTTTCGAGCGCAAACGTCTTTAAACTCGCTTGTCGTGAGACGCCTGAAGAAGTGGTGCGTGAAACTTGAACTTCAAAAACAACCTATCCATCTCACGGCTTGCTGTTCGCCTAGCAAAATTGTAAATTACAAAGAAAAGCAAGCTCTTAAGGCCCACATAGTTGACAGTCTAACTTATGTTGGGTGAATCTTCCAACTCGCGCACAAACACACACTCACATCTCCCTCTCTTCACACTGCTGCGTTTCCAAAAAGTCCTTCTCAGGTCTGTCTACTTAGATGTATTGCCCCTTTTATCCGACCAATTAGGCGTCAGCATTTCATCTCCCAGGAAACGTGTTTGTGGCTTTAATTGGCCATTTGATTTGCATCACTTTGATTTAATTCTAACCGAGTGAAGAGTTTTATTTTCGCCCGGGTGGCTGTTGTTTCCCCCGGGTGCCTGTGCCATGTGTGTGGTGTGGATGGGATGGGTGTATGCATGTTTTAAATAAGAGGGAAGAAAGTGTGTGCGCGATTCAGTTTGTGAGGGCGTCGGGAGTTGGATTCAGGGTGTTGCTTTGGTTTCTTTCGAGCATTTTAAACATTCTTTGAAGAGTGCTGGGTGATGTTGTGAACACTGTTACACTTGGCCAGTGTGTGGAGAGCATCATGTCTTATCTCTGCGGGCTTCCTGTCGACGTGTACAGGCAGGTGTGAGGGATCACATACACGCGCACACACACACACACACGCACGCACGCACGCACGCACGTCTGGTTTATTATCTCCGTGGGGACAGTCCATAGGCGTAATGTTTTTTATACTGTACAAACTGTATATTTTATCCCTAACCCAACCTCTAAACCTAAAGATCATAGAAAACTTTTTGCATTTTTAGATTTTTAAAAAATATTGTTCTGCACAATTTATAAGCTTTTTTTGCCCGTGAGGACCTCAATTTTGGTCCCCATGTGTTGGTGTGCATTCAGGTTTAGGTCCCCACCGGGATATAAAAACATGAACACACGCACACACACACACACACACACACACACACACACACACACACACACATGAACAGGCTCACAGGCCCTGGCTTGCCCACACACTCCGTTTCCACCAGTGGGATAAAATGAAGGGGATGGAGGACTCTATAGTGGTGTATCCAAGGAGAAAGACAAGTGCTTCTTTTTCTACATCAAAGCGCTATTGCAACCGTGCAGATGTGAAAGATTTTATATATCAAGTGTGTCGCAAAAAAACAATTGACCATATAAGTTCAAATGAATGCAAGAAATATAAATAACAACTAAATA
Organism: Triplophysa rosa; assembly: GCF_024868665.1. Taxonomy (NCBI): domain Eukaryota; kingdom Metazoa; phylum Chordata; class Actinopteri; order Cypriniformes; family Nemacheilidae; genus Triplophysa; species Triplophysa rosa. The sequence continues at coordinate 8,085,616 of NC_079893.1, read as the reverse complement.
TATTAAAGCATGTAGAGTGAGCAGGTCCACAGCTATGGGGTGAGAGAGTATAAGGGCAGACAGGTGCAGGGGGTCCCACAACAATGCAGAAAGTATTGATGTAAGGGGCTCAAAGCAATACTGGGGTGGTCAGGAGGCCCTGCATTGTTAGCTAACAATGTGTAAAATCTGCACAAGAATGTCACAGTAGTATAACTGACCACTGTCAAGTTTGTATTCACTGCTTCAAACAATTCTACATTAACAATTCTGTATAAATTCACTCCATCATCACGCAGTTCGCACATGGACTGGGCGCATTAGTAAATGTGAGCAATCTAAATGCAAGCCTATAATTGGCATAATTTACCAACTGTACATACATGAATAAATCCCTCAGGGTGGTTGTGTACATACAAAGCCAAGGAACAGACTTTATAGAGCCAGGAATGATTTTGGTTCGCATGCCTACAGACGTGTTAAAAGAAGCACGAAGACCCTCATTCCCCTGCTTTCATCTTTTTTTTGCCTTTCTGAGATTTCTATCAGCAACATCAAGTTGAGCCAAAGTATAATCCCTAATTACAGTGTTATGATCAAGTATGCAAGTCCAAACAGACTAAAATGCTAATTAAAGGAGGCCGATGAACACTGGGCTCTTTCTCTCTTTATGCATGCATGCATGATATTGCATACGGAGTTCCAACATGATCTCATTAGTTTTCGAAAGTATTTACTGTATAAATAAAGTGAAGTTCTAGTACATATTCATATTTTTATGTTTAGAAAGAAAAAGTTGTGTTTAATGAATATACGGTAAGTCTTGACAGCTTATGAAACAAACACTATGTACAGTTTAAAGGAATATTGTTTCAAATCTATATAAATGTCTTTGTTGTGATGAGCACAGAGAAAGATATTTGGAAGGAGGTGGATGCTTGTAACCAAACAGTTCTTGGCTACCATTGACTACCATAGTAGGAATAATTACAATGGTAGTCAAAAGTGCGCCAGAACCGGTGGCTTTCTTACATTCTTCAATGGAACAAAGAAATGTTTCCTACTATGTTAGTCAATGGTGGCCAAGAACTGTTTGGTTACAAGCATTCTTTCAAATATCTTTCTCTGTGTTCATCAGAACAAAGAAATGTATACACATTTCAAACTTGAGGGTGAGTAAATGTAGATAGAATTTTTATTTTGGGGTGAACTGTCCCTTTAATAGACTTTTAAATCTTCACGATATCACTATTCAGGTTCGTAGAATGCCAATTTTTTTCAACTTTTAAGTACGCCCATACCGTCCATCAATAATAATTAAATTTCACCATACAAAGACTGCCAACAACTTTGCTTTCATTAAAGAGCCCATCTGGATTTAATTTATTACTAAATATGCCATTAAAATGGTGTCTTTACAACATTTATTAAAATTGTGTATATAATCATGCATGTCAATATTTTCTGAGAAAAATGCACAAATGAAGAAAATTCAAAGACATAATTGTGAAAAAAAATCTTTAGAAAAAGTCTCTTTAAAAGTCTCATTGTTTGTTATTCATTGTTGTAATTAAACACAATCCAAAGGAATCCATTTTGCAATATAGGCCTATTATAATAGAGAGAGTTTACAAAAACAGAGTTTCTTGTTGTTTTCTCGGTATCAAACAACTTTTTGAGATGCAGTGTCAAGCTACTGTCAAACTTAAAAAAAAAAGGTCTCAAGACCCCTGCACTCCGTTCCATTCTACTGTGCACCATCTCACATCTTTTTAAAGATAAGAGCACATCCACTGGGAAAGCAAAGACATGCTGTGCATTTAAATGGTATTTTATGCTTAAATTGCTTCAGACAGACAGACAGACAGACAGACAGACAGACAGACAGACAGACAGACAGACAGACAGATATAGATAGATAGATAGATAGATAGATAGATAGATAGATAGATAGATAGATAGATAGATAGATAGATAGATAGATAGATAGATAGATAGATAGATAGATAGATAGATAGATAGATAGATAGATAGATAGATAGATAGATAGATAGATAGATAGATAGATGAAATTAATATCTGAATATTCTAAATATAAACTCCTGACCACTCAATTTAAAAATAGCTTTCTCTGTCACTTATTTAATATTTATTTATTACATGTTATATATTTATTTACTTCAGTCCTTCCTTTCATTCTGTACTCAGGGGTTTAACTATGCATCTCTCTCTCTCTTTCAACATCTGACAGGCAGTGACAGAAGCAGCCTGGGGTGTTTGAATAAAAGATGAATACTCAGGCTGGTTCATGACACTGGGGTAACCCTGAACTGTAACAGTAGAACCGCAGCAGTACAGCGAGACCACAACAAAAGGATCACCCCATGAGAACCTCTAGCACTGGAGATCCAGGGAATCGGAAAGCAGGAGTTAATGCCGGCTCAAACATGAATACAATTCAGAGCTGAACAGAAAACGCATGAGCTTTCTAACTCAATACACAATACAGAGCGCTAACAAAAAGGGTGTGTTATTGTGTGCGGTTGTTTATTTAATTGTCCCCTGTGGGTGTGTGTATGTGTATTTAATTGTTTCCTGGCGTGTGTGTGATTTTGGATGGAACTGATGCCCATCCTTTTGGGTCCAGATGATATTTTGGCTGCTGAGCAATGGCACATCATTGAAAGACAGGCAAAGTGAGAATCACTAAGCTTCCAGCTTTTCCATTAGCGTCTCGGTACAAAGATTTCCCAGTCCGGACGCACGAGAACAAATCTCTGAGTGTCACGGCCTAGATCTGCGCAGGAAACTGATGCAAGAAGACGGGAATGTTTTTGCTTCATGATCTCTGCTTAATGTGTGTGTACGTTCTTGGTTCTGTTGCCGCTTGCCTGTGTGGGCAAGGAATACCAGGAATTCCTGTCGTGTCTTATGTTGAGGTTGAAACAGACAGTCGAGCAGGTCTCTACCTCACAAAACAATGTCAGCCTTGAATCTCTGACTCAGATTTATGTGCTGTGACAAACAAAGAACCACCGGACACTAAAGGAAGAGCTATGAATAAATTGCGTTTACAACATTCTCTTGTTTTAAACGAACCTGTCAATCAATTTCAGCTTAAGCATTATTTTCATACAATGAGCCCCAGTCATTTTCCTACTCACTGTTGGAAATGACAATACAGTCCAAAGAGAAAAATAGCACGAATGTGGGAGGTAAATTGAAGGTAATAATCCATAAGGATGTACTATTAAAAACTGTTTAAGGCCTCGGCATGAACAACTTTTCCAATAAATAAATAAAAAAAATCCCTCCCCGACTGCCTCGGCTTGTGACACTTGTAATACAACAAAGAAGATATTACAGCAGTGTTCACAAGGCTATTGTAAACGATTTACACATCTCTCCTTCGTTCTTAATCATCGTCCGATTTCGCTAAAGGAATATCTTGATAAATAATGAGTTACCCTTGCACTAATGGCTGTTGTGCACAGATATGTGGCGTCACATGAGAATAGCTCCCATCTGGTCACAGCCATCACTAACCTAATGTGTCATCTATAAATTATTAAGCTCTCATTTTTCAGAATGTTACACTCGGCCACTGAAAAAGCATCATTTACGTAGTCTTGCGTTTCGCAGATGCCCAGTGCAACCTTAGAAAAGCACACAACACAGGTTATTTACTGCGAGTGTACTTGAATTTGAACTAAATTGAGTTCCTGCAATAAAAATGTGATCAGAAAAGCAATGAGAAAACATAATGACGCAGAAACTGAGAGAATTAATACTGAAATTATCTCTCTAAAAAGGGATCTTTTATTGCTTTATACAGTCTTGCTCTTAAATTAACATTGTTAATTCAAATCGCTACAGTCCTACAACGTTTGCCATTGAAAATGAATAAGGACTTAATTTAGTCTCCTAATAAACCATTTTTCCTTATAAGGAAGGACGTCCTCATCATGATAAAGTGTCTTTCCTTCGGATTTGGCCAACTTCTGGGAAAGATTTTCAGCAATTTTGTCCCCAATAACCCAGCTAGGTCAAACACACACAAACACCCGCGCACGCACACACAGAGCGTCTGCCACCATCATCCTCTATCCTTTATAACCATTGCAGTGCACGTCCCCATAAAAGCTTCCATAATGCTTTCCCAATGAAAATCAATACAGTCCTACAAAAGTGAGGCGGGCATTAGTAATCTCCCCTCATTTCTCTCACTCTCTCTCTGTTACTCTATGTGTCTCCTGGCTGTTCCATCTATAGTCTCCTCCATTAATTTATAATATCTATCTCTGGAATTGGTTCTCATGAGTGTATGCGTGGCTCACGTGCATGCGAGTGTCAAGTATATCGGCTATCCATCTGACCTGTTGCCTGATCCTGACTGTGTGTGTTGAGTTACACAGACTCACCTACTAACCCCCTGTCTGACCACTAACCTTGACTTCAGGTGTGTGTGTAAATGCACTACTCTCACAACAAATGTGCACATTAACCACCCTAGTATATTGATTGCCCTCTGTCTATTCAAATGATAGAAATGCGGGCTGCCGTGGGGACGGGAAGCTGTGGGTCGATAGGTGTTGGCGTGAGTGGGCGGGAGGAGGCGGGGCTAAAAGAAAAGTGCACTGCAGCAAAGAGGTAGTTCGGAGTTTCACTCGGAAACATGCTGAGTTGCGCATTTGCAGAGGATGCGCGATAGAGAGATGGCAAGACAGATATAGGTCAACGGGATTTCCATTTTCATCACTTTTCGATTCTGCAAGCGCTGTTTATGCGCACACACACAATTTGCAAATTTATACTGCAGAGGGGTATTGGCTTGCCATCACACTATACCATCCCATCATGCAACACACACACAAAGTCTGGCCGACTAAAGTTAGGCTAGGTCACAAAGCTCCGTGGTAGAGGAGTTAATTACAGTGTGATCAATAATTGATTAAATCGTCTGAAAGAGTCCAACAAACTCTCCAGTAAGCATTAACGCACTCACACCGGAGAGCGGGAACGTGCACGCAAAAGAGCGCAAACACCGAATTCTCCATTAAGCATTTTCGTCTGACAGAGATAAAAATGTCAGCAGATTAAGAGGATTGACTCGGTATTGGATTAACCCACCCGCTGCGGTCAGAAACGCACCGGCGTGGATGGATTGATTAGGTCTTGCGAAACACGCGTCACCCTTACGGCTGCATCAGCTGTTTTTGAGACGCCGGTTAAAGATAGTTACAATCCAACTGTCAGTCATGCTAAAGAGGCCAAAAACGACATGTCATTTAGAACTCAATATCTCCTGTGTAGACCTCTGCGGATTGGGTTTAGGCTCCAAATACCTGTCAGAAAATGTAATTCGCTCCCAGTGCTCAATTTCACCATGTCGGTCCATTATACGGGGCCACCCTTCGGTTGCCGCTAAGTCCAAAGCACCTGTCAAAGCTTGTGCAGCTAATCTTTTTTATTATTAACACGTCCGGGTAAATGCAAAGCAAGCACTTTAGGAATGCTGCATCAAATGTGTGACCTGGATAAAAAGTGTAATGATGACAGATTGTGTCAAAAAGACAACCCTGCTAGCCTGCGTGATGTCTCCACTCAACCGTTGGGCACCTTCCACTCCAGGCTGCCTCAAAACAGGTAGACGTATATTTCGCTCTATATTTAACACAACCAAACATGTGTCAGGAAAATGAAAGCGCGTCCAAAGAAGTGGAGTAAATGTCAAAGACAGAAAAAGAGTGGAAGTATGACGGAGGAAAAGAGAGAGAAGTATGATGGAGAGAGAGCGAGATGAAGTATGTGTAAAGGGATCTATGCGGTTTAAGAGAAAATGGGTTAGCATTTCTCCTCTCTTCGACAGTCTATTTTCAGTAGCTACTCCTGGAAAGGAGAGCAGGCAGTTAGCACCACATAACCTTATCCACTCAACAACAGTGCAGGGTGAGACTTTCATTCTTATCTAAAACTAATGCAGTTTTGAGTCATCTTTTCTATTTGATCAGATTAGGATTTAGCTAAATGGAGATCATGGATCAGGGTAAACAAACTAAATTTACGTCTGAAACAGAACACAAGGTTATTGAGTAGATATGGGCCAATGTTTTGTAGGTGCCTATAATCGTGTTTTACAGAGTCTGAATTCTTAGAAAACTTAATTACTCGTTCAAAGGAAAATTACTGCAGTATCCACTGCTATAAGCATTGTCTTTACTAATCTGGGAATATCCCAAGGTACCCGGTGAATTCAGTTCAGTTTTGGAATTTGGGTCTAGTTCAGACTTGAGGCATCTGTCTTGACAAGACTTGTAACATTTTTGGTGCTAACCACCCAGTCCAGAACTTTCAACAACGTATTTACATTGAAAACAGCCAAATTACTGCAATTATTTCTGAAGTAATTATAACTGCTTCAGTCTTTAGAGCTGAGCACACTGATGTTGAGTCAGATTTATATCAACAACACGCCTTTGGACTCTTAAGAAACTAAATTCATTTTTTGCTGTTTTTGATGTGTTAGGGTCATACAAATATATTTCAACACATATCGCTGCTGTCCTTCTGAAACCTCGTATCTCCATATTTGGTTAAATGGTTAAATCATTATTATAAATCACCCTTTATGTTTGTCACTGGGTTTTGCAAATATCTAACCAATAAAAATTATTTTTTCCATTTCCTGAAAAACAGCGACGTCAGAGGGTTCGGAAGGACAGCGGTGATATCTATAATTTATAGACTTAAATTAGACTTAAAGTGATCATTCTGTCATAAATTTACTCACTGTATCACCTGTATGACTTTCTTGTATGTTTTGAAGAATGACAGAATTTTACCTTCAAGACAAACTTTTTTTGATAAACGTTTAGCCTAAACGAGGTCCTTTTGTCTTGTCTTAAATTTTTTTTTGATATTCTTAATGCAAAGCATTATTTTTTCAGGGTTTGTTCCTTAAGTGTCCAACAGCTTTCAGGGCTGTACTTTTGAATATAAAATCTAAACATATCCACAACTAAAACATAACTGACACTTTGTGAACATGGCTTGCAAGTACATGTTGAAGAAAGTGAATCACAGAAGTTCAGCTTCTTACCTGTTTGTTGTACTTGGCAGTCTGGCAGCTGTAATCGGAGCACTGGTCTGAGCTGAGGGACATGGCATCTGCGTTAGCCGTGCCATTACCGGTAAAGGTGTTAGTAGGGGGCAGATCCTGGACGGCCTGGTGCTTCTTTCCCTCCACGGGCGGCGAATTGGGCTGCAGATGCACCGCAGGCAAGGGCGAGCTTGACTTGTAATGGCGGGCCAGATCAGGGCTCGATTGGTGACGTCTGGTACCCAGTCTTGGGCTGCTGGGGTCCCCGTCTGCTGCTGCGCAGTACCGGGCGGCGATCCTTTCGCTGGCGTTGCTTGCCTCTTCATCCTCATCTTCTTCATCGCCAACCCCTCGCCTACAGCCATTCACTGTCATAATTCCACTGTACAGGGAACGCTCGGCTTTGGCGCTGCCGTTACTGCGCTTGTCTCTGCGTGGTTTGCGTCCACGTTCATTAAGGGAGCCCTGAGCTTGTAGTGGGGGAGGCTGTGGGCTAAAGAAGTCCTCCTCTGGTTCTTTCTTGCCTGCCTCGTAACCGTTCTTACCCTGGACCCCGCACTGCCGGGCCGTCACCACCAAGAGGATGACCAGAATGACGGCAGCGGCGCCAGCCAGGACACCAATGGCAACGCTCAAACGCTGTTTACCCAGTGCTCTCTCGCTGTCTGGGTCACCTGCAATATCCAGAGAGAGTGGGACTGCAAGGCTGCGGGCCACCTGAAAGAGAGAGAGACATATGGAGAGAGCGAAGCAGACTGAAAGAAAAGGCCAGAAATGGTGTGTGTGCCCTTTGATAACTGCATCCTCATTTTCCAGCTCTGTCTGCTGAAGCATACACACACGCACACATTCACTTTTACAGCGAGGCCCAGACTTCTCAATTATCATGTCAAGGCTCTGATATTCAATCATAGTTATTCTGTGCAGGCAAGTGTGACTGTGTATGCATATGCACATATCTTTCATCTTTGTATTTGCATGTTTTCTTCTCCCCAATATTTATGTGTGTCAACAGCAATTTGATGTATAAATATTTATAAACAGCAATATTTTGTTTTTGTCAAAAAAATGTTTTACTTTATGCTATGGTTTCATAGTCATGCTATTTGTAATGCAGATTTCCTTCCTCTTATAACAAATACATGTTCAACCTTATTTAGCTAATGACCAATCCCTAGACCAATTCTACATTGGCTCATTGTTGCATTTTGTCTATTTTTTGTGTGTATTGTAACCGTGTGATGCACTGCTATCTCTCACCTGCGCGTCCACTAATGTAGCATTGGCCAAGGTCTCATTGATGAAGACATGAACCAACGCTGTGGCACAAAGGGAAGGCACACCGCTGTCGTTGACCCGGACCACCAGGCGGTGCAGACCTTTGTGTCTTCTCTCCAGGGGCTCGGCCAGGGTTATGACCCCACTATTAGAGCCAATCTCAAACAGATGAAAGGGGTTTCCTCCAACCAGAGAATAGCGGAGATCAGCATTAGACCCTGCGTCGTTGTCAGAGGCCGTGACTGTCTGGACAACAGTCCGGGCCCCACTGGCAGGTGGCAGGAAGGTGTATGATTCATTAGCTGGTGATGTGACGGATGGCGCATTGTCATTTTCGTCAGTGACAAACAGGGAGACGGTAGCAGTGGAGGACCGTGGCGGTTCTCCACCATCAACGGCACGCACACGGAATGAGTATGCACTACGCCTCTCACGGTCAAAGGAGGCGGAGGAGAAAATGGTGCCGGTGTTGTTTTCGATGGAGAAAACTTCTTGCTTTCTGTCTTTGCCTTCCTCACCACCCTCTTCTTCATCATCCTCAACAAAAAGACTCAACTCGGCATTCTCTCCTTCATCTGCATCGGTCACGGTCACCATACCAACAGGGCTGTTGGCGAGCAGGTTTTCTTTGACATAAAATGTGAAAACTTCCTGGACAAATTTGGGAGCGTTGTCATTTCTATCTGTGACTTGAACTACGACGGTAGCGGAACCCTGCAGAGAGGGGGTGCCTTTGTCTCGGGCTATCACACGAAATTTGTACCGTTCCCTCAGCTCCCTGTCTAGCGCTCCGGTGGCACGAATATCACCGTTATCAGCGTCAATGTAAAAAGCTCCATTAACAGATGGATCCAGTGAATATGCAATCTCTGCATTTTTGCCGCTGTCGGCATCGGCCGCCAATACAGTGACCACTCGTTCTCCTGGGGAGTTATTCTCAGCAAAATGAACCTCCACTAAGCTTTGGGCAAAAGTGGGAGCGTGGTCATTAATGTCCACCACACGCACTAAAAGAGAACTATTGCTAGAGAGGCTTGGGCTTCCAGAGTCCACGGCCACAATAGTGACGCTATATTCACGTGTTGCTTCGTAATCCAAAAGTGCTGAGGTGTGCAGAAAATATTTCTTTTTGTTTCGCTCATAAGCATCATCTGTGGCTGGGGGAGGTGCCTGAGCCGTCTCGCCCGCTGGTTTTAGTGTGAAAGGAACGTCTCCCACCACGGTGCAGGTAACCGCACCATTCTCCCCCTGGTCATGGTCTGACACCTGCACTAGCGCTACTGGCGTGTCCACCAAAACATTCTCTGGAACCATGGCCGCACCGTCCCGTACAAGTATCCTTCCAATTTTTCGAATTTCCACTACAGGCACGTTATCGTTTTCATCTCTTACATTCAGAACGACCGTAGTGCGGTCAGTGCGGGGTGGCTGGCCCCGGTCACGAGCCGTTATGGTGAAACGTAGCTGTGAAACTTCTTCACGGTCGATGCGATGCAAAACACTTAGCCATCCTGATGCTTCGTCCAGCCTGAGGAGTCGTCGCACCGATTCTGTTGCGGCTCCAAACACATACTCAACCTGCCCGTTGACACCGACATCACGGTCCGTGGCGCGCACCTGCAGGACAGGTGTGCCAGGTGGGGCGTTTTCTGCCATTTCTGCTTCATAAACCGCTCTCTCAAAGCGTGGACTGTTGTCATTGATGTCCGTGATGGACACGCGTAACAAAGCTTGAGAGGAGCGGGGTGGGGTGCCGCCATCACGAACACGTAGCACAAGTTCGTAAGAATCACGCACCTCACGGTCCAAAGGCCCTTTGACAATTAGTTGTGGCTGCTTTTGTCCATCAGGTGTGTCCGCTACCTGCAGTTCAAATACGCTGCTTCTGCTGGCAGGCCCCGCCCCCGAGTCTAAGCCTCTCCTACGGTCCCCACCATTCCCATTTGCTTGTACGTTCGCAGGACGTCGCAAAGACGACCCTCCATCTCTGCTATCCTGGATGAGCTCATAGCGATCAATGCCGTTACGACCAAAATCACGATCAGTGGCGGTGGGAAGAAGATACAGTGTCCCAATCGGACGGTTCTCCTCAACAGATAGCGTGAGTACAGGGGATGGAAAAGAGGGTGTGTTGTCATTGATGTCTGTGACCACAATACGCCCCTCAAACAAATCCACCCAACTCTGCAGCGGACCTATGACTGACACCTCAAAGTTCAAAAAGCATTCATTCTCATCAAATATCATCTGACACTGGGGCAGCTTCTCTCTGTCAATCCTCCTGCTGCCTGTAGTCAGCTCTCCAGTTACATTGTCAATTTTGAAGTACTCAGAGCCAGATTCCAAAGCAAAAGTCACATCACCTGTCCCTATCCCGGAGGTGGACAGCCCCAGGTCCGCAGCCACGTTTCCTATATGCACATCGGCCGGCCCCTCTTCCGCCACGCGGTAGCGCAGAGCCGAATTGACGCGCGGGAGCTGAGTCAGCAGCTGCAGGATGAGCACGAGGTAGCAGCGCGCGGAGTGCACTGCGCCAACGCTCCTTCTCCCCATGACTCTCTCTCTCTTTCACTCTCTATCCCTCTATCCGCAGCCTGCTCCGGTCCAGAGCAGACGGGCTCAAGCCAAACTCGACACGAACAATTTCTATAGACGCTTCCTATTCGCCCCAAATCTTTTTTTTCCACCAACAGTCTTTTAGTTCCCCGGTCACGTTTTCAACGCGATAAAATAAAACATCCACTCTGTGAAGGGCTGTGAAGTCTTTGCGCCACTTTTACGGCCAAAAATATTCCTTTATTCCTTTAACGAGTAAACGGGAGTTACATTTGAGCAGTTTCAGCGACTTTGTCCGGCTCATTGAGATGCTGCAGAGCGCTGGCTCCTCTCGCGCTTTCACTGTTTTAAACTGCAATGCAGTAGAACACAAAAGAGATCTGTCTGAGAATTCGGCTCTCGCATTCGCATCTCAAAGCTTGCGCTAGCGGCTGGGAATGAGCCAAACTGCTTTTAAAGTCTTTTCCCGTTATTATACGTTCTCTTACCTTGAAACACAGCGAGGGGCAAAGCTTTCCCCGCAGTCTTACGCGCGCGTGCCAAGCTCTTATAGATTCCTTTACGGTTAACTTGACAAAGAGAAAGCTTCTTAGTCCGACTTCCCAAAGCACGCAAATTGGCCACTTATGAAAAGATGGAGCGCAGGATAGCGAACAAAAGCCTTAAGTTATTCCTCCAGAGTCCGTGCTGGATGTGTGTGAAGTATTTCAGGAAAAAGTCCCGCATTCTCCTCCTCCCTCACCTGCACGTTCTACTGCACTGCATGTGAACGTCCCTCAAATGATGCTGCAGTCTCTCCCTCTCTCTCTTTCTGTGTGTGTCTTCTCTCTCAACCTCTCCCTCTCTCCGTTCACTGCAACATTTCCCTCACTACGTAACTCGACCGTTCAGATGAAACGAGAGACCGGGAGTGTGTGCGGATGTCGTGCGTCTCGAAGGGGCTCGCGCTTTTCTATAAACCGGTGTAAAAAGCGCAAATACAGGGGGGGGGGTGTTTGCAAACGACCACAAAACAAAATACTTAAGTAGCGAAAAATATACCAACACAACTATACGGAGAAAACAGACTGTTATCAAAGCAGCTGAGTTTGACACAGATGGAAATGATTTTTCTATGGTCCTAAATATGAAATGTTTACAAAGCTTTCGATTCAGCTATAAATTCCCAATAGAAAATGAAAAAGTTTGTTCTCAAGTCCAATTGGGCGCCCTTGGGAAAATAACCATATGTTTTATTAGTAGTGTAGTAGTCATGTTTTGGGCAGATTGATAACCATTACCATAGTATAACTAAGGTTATCGCGGTGAACATATATGGTAAATGTGTGGTTATAATGGTTTAAACACAAATACAACTATGGTTAGTCAAACATGCGTAATTTTTGCGTAGGGGCTATCACGTTTAATAAGTGAAACGCTTCAAAACTGACAAAGGTCGTAAGGTGAGTAGTCGAGGTCACCCAATAATGATTTCATTAACTGCATTTATGTCGTTTCGATATTTCGATCATACATTGTTATCATCTTTATCTCTGTTTTCTGGCAACATGTATTCTATAATAGAATAATGTCATTGTTTTATTACATTATTTTTATGATGTTATTTTTGTTATTATATATCACGCTCTCATTGTCTGAATGCGGCAGTGTTGGCTGCGATCGGTTCTCGCTCATCCTCTGAACAATGAGCATGTAGCCTATTACACACACACTCTCCGGTCCCAGCACGGGCTGCCCCGTAGCCACGAGGATGCGCGAGCGCAATGCAGCACTGACTGAACGATACTACAGTCATACAACAAAAGAAGCAGCCCTTCTCCGTTTCCATCCCGTCTCTCAAACACGCGTTTAACGGTCGGGATTGGATCCGGTGCATGCGGTTGAAACTAACTGGAAGGGTTTCCCCGGTCAATCTCAGTTCGTCTGGTCAGAGGCGAGGGAGAAAGAGCAAGAGGAGAGGAGCGGCAGGTCTCAGCGCGGCTCTCCTGCTGCTGCTGCTGCACCGGGGCTGGTTAACATTCCGCCGGCGTCACCACGCGCGCGTGCTGGATGCTCTGCGTCTCGCGCCCTCTGTTGTTGCATCGCGCGCGTTTTGATTTTTCTTTCGAAATCAATCGCCCAGTCGAAGTGGGTGGGAGAGTGGATTTCAGTGTTCGTGTCCCATGAGCACCCTCCATCACGTTAAAGTTTGAGTCTAGTTAGCATACAAGCCACCGGTGAAACTTTATCTTGTGCAGAACAGACTCAAAAAGCAATTTAACCCGATGTTGCGTCCCCTGCATGTAAAATAGAACATCTGCATGCATTCTGTTCTATATAAAGCGCGTGTAAATAACAGCATGTATCCAATTTTTGTGACAATAGATATTTTCGGTGTCTTACCTTACCAGCTATATGCCTACTTATTCTAAATCAGTGGATCCACTTTCTGACTTCAAGCCCCCCAATGTCCTCAACAATATTACATACATAGAAACACGTATAAAGGCATGTTTTATTTTAATGCGATTTGTCTTATTTTAAATCATTTTTAAGCCATCTTGATTCCTGTCACATGCTAATTAGCGTGAAGATGTCACATGCTAATAGCATATTCACAATGCCTTTGTGTCATATGCATTCTGTCAAGTGTCAGCATTTCACATCTGTTTAGGCTCTTTCCACCTTATCGGACATACAACCAGGCTGCTCTACATACTGTCTACTAAGAAAAGCTAAGATTTATCCAAAATGTAGACTTAAATTTTTCACAAACTGTAGTTTCATTGATAAATTTGTCACTTAAATTGTAGTTTCATTGATAAGCCAATACAAGCAGTGTATAATACCAAATTTGAATAATATACATCATATAAAGATTGAATTTCATGGATATTAACCTACAAATGCATTCTTGTGGGACAAAGGGTAAAAAGAAGCAGAAGTAATTATTACCATAAGCATTATTACCTCTCTAATGTTATGGCCATCACAAAGGAGCTTTCTCAGGTGCAAGACTCAAACACTCACTGCTGTGCAATCATGCGTCTTCTAACCGAAGCGTGGAGTAAGGACATGAATTTTAAACATGCAAAGGGAGCCAGGAGAATAGGCTATGTATTGGGAGCACCAATTAGTTAACTGTGCTTTTGTGCTTTGTTTGAATGATATTATGTTTGTTTTCAGCATTGTAAAGCAAGTTGCATGGAATTTCATTGTTTTTTCGGAGTTCTGTTCTCTCACAGGGTTTTCTTAAAGCCAATTACACGAGAATATATCTAGGCACTCACCGATCTGGACCTTTTGTTTACACGTTCTTAAATGTCTAATCTTTAAATTGAGACATTCATACAGTACGTGGCTAATATATATTCTTTTACCAAGGTGGTACCCTGTGAATGCCCCTTATGGGGAAATGCAACACACCAGATTAATAATGAACACACCAGAAATAAAATTCACAAATCTGATTCAAACGAGAAACACATAATTAAAACCGATAGGGATTCTATACTCTAAACTTTTTATCCAGTGTAAACATCTAGGGAGGAACACAAATTTAGCTCTCTCACTTCAAGAGAGCTACAGCTGTTTCCATAGTTACTTTGATAAAGTAAAGCAACAAAACAGAAAATTGATGTTTAATAAAAATGCAGAGGTTATATTAAGAAAGCGAGTGGGAGACAACGGATCATAATAAGAACCTATTAAGCAAAAAAACTATGGTTACAACTTTGGACTACTATAAGCATTTGAAGGGATAGTTCACCCCAAAATAAAAATTCTGTCATCATTTACTCACCCTCTATTGTTCCAAACCTGTATACATTTCTTTGTTCTGCTGAACACACAGGAAGATATTTGGAAGAATGACAGTAGCCCTAAACAGACAAACTGCTACAGAGCGCGTTTTATAAATATGGTATCTTCTTCGGGAAAGAAGCGAAAACGTGACAACATCTTAGTGCTGTGTCAGCCACCATAGTGCTTCGAAAGGGAATGGTGGAGTCAGCCGTTGGTTGCAATTCGCCACTAAATTTCATACACTGGACCTTTAAGAGTAATTGATTATAATGCTCTCTCTTGCATAATGTAAAACAACATTTATCTAAAGTATCGTAGTATATTACGCAAAGTATTATCACACTGATGTTATCCAATCAGTTTGGTATTTTATCCCAACCCTTGCTCCTAGTTGGAGGCTTCTATTGAGTTTATTGGTTTAATGGTGCAGTAACAATTGCCAGCTGATACAAGCTGTGTAAACCTCTCCCCCAACTCTCAAGAGGCCTAACAGCCACTGACAGTAGAGACTGTGGCCTTCAGCCTTGTTAGCCAAACTACTGGTGCCGACTTGATCGCTGGTTTGAATCGTGCTGATAGAGGGTCAAGTAGAAACATTTATAAATGTCTTTGTTCCGCTTGAAAACTTAGGAAGATATTTGTAAGAATGTCAGATCTCATTCCCCATTTACTGCCATAGTAGGGAAAAAGGTCTTTATACACATCTGAAGATATACAAAGTAGTTATGTATATTATATTGCATTTCTGTCAATAGATCCTCTTTAATTTTATTAATTAATTCATTTTATTAATTAATTCTCAGATCATTTATTAACGTTAGATACCTTTCCTGATTTTTTATTTACATGTTTCATTATAGTAATATATTTTATGATTATGTATTATGTTTATTATTTGTCAATGGGAGTTTAATGTTGATGGTAGTGTAAGGCAAAATACCACTTATGATTTCATATGGTTGAAATACCAACTATAACAAGTTAAAACTAAAACACATGATTTTTAAACACTTCCACTGTTTACAGAAGAATATTTGGTGCAACCCAGCGGTTTTCAGGGAAAAAGTGCAAAGAAAAGGGTCAAGTGTTTCTGAAAACGAATTTGAAAACACATAAGATGGTAGAAAAGTGGATTTATATGAAGTTCAAAAGAAAATATGTACGTTTTTAAGTCCTATAATGCTCTGACCTTCGTTTAGAAATGTTCAAGGGATAGTTCAACCAAAAATGATCTAATCACCCATTGACTCCTATAGTATTTATTTTCCCTACTATGGCAGTGAATGGGGATGAGATCTGTTTCGTTGCTGACATTCTTCCAAATTTATTTCTTTGTGTTCATCAGAACAAAGAAATTTATACAGGTTTGGAACAACCTAAGGGTGAGTAAATGATGACAAAATTTTCATTCTTGGGTGAACTATCCCTTTAAGATGACCATCACTGCACTTAGCTCTTTTCAGGTATTTTGAGGAGTATTGAAGTTTCTATATGGACTGCATCTGCTGCATGCTATCAATTACCATAGAATATTTTGATAAATGGGAAACACATTTACACTAAATACACCTTACAGGCAAGCATGTGGCCCTGCGAATAAACATATGCAAATATGACACTGGTTTAAAAGTCAAAACAAGAAGATAGTCAAAACACATATGTTAGCACGAGACTGGTGTGATAGAATTGCTTGTAAATCCTGTCGGTGTTCACATTTAAAATTATCTTGAAGTTTACTTCGTAACTAGCTGATGCCACTTCAGATTGGTATCTGTGCTAAAGATACCAGGAATTGTTATCTTGGTGCTAACTTGTAAGGATTTTACATTGGGTAAAGAAGTAATCCTTGATGGAGTAAAACTTTATAATGCAAGAAACAATTTTTTTTCTTTCTTTTTTCTGACTTTAAAAAACATTTAGTCTTGTAAGTGTATTACTGTAATTATTTTCAAACTGAATCCAACAGCACAGAACAGATGCAATTCATACATGTTAAAAATTACTCGCAATATTATTTTGATATATTCACACCTTTATGTATATTTGCATGTGTGTGTCTACTGCATCTGTTTGCTTGAACGTGAAGGGAAAACTACGTTGTTGCTTTTATATGATGGTATACGATCTGTGAATACTGTTTAGTTCATCATAAGCAAAGAGCAGGTCCTTTGTGAACAAGTGAGCTTAAAGATGAGGTAATTCAATCTTCTATTAATCTCGAGTACCCATACAGTATTGCATACTTTGTATCTTCGAAGAATATTTAGTTTGATAAAATTTATAAAAGACAGATACAGCTGTACAATTATTTCTGGAAAAAGACGAGTGCCTGGAGGCGTGCAGGGGGGGGGACGGAACTACAGCGAGCTACGAGCACACAATACATCATCGCATTGATTCACTATAAGTTTGTGTTGTTTACATTATGCACGTACACGCTTTGCCAACAAAACACAGACATATGACTTAGTTTGACTTACCGCATGTGGTTCATGTCCGACATCTTTTAGCGCTGGGACCACGCCATCTATCAGTTTCAAACGAGCTCCAAACCCAGCGTTATATCCACTGTTTATATAACATTCATCACAGAAATGCAGTGAGCAAACAAACACAGCTAAACTTCCGTCAGCCGAGTCAAGCGGCATTGTTGGGCGTGATCTTTCTCATGCTGGCTGGTTGACGTGTGGGAGTGCTCTTTTGCTCGCTGGATGTTTTTCCGGGATGATTGTCCAATAAGGGACCAAGAACCCTTGTTACGAAACGGGAATCCATGTTAGAAAAAAACGTTACGAAACCTGTACGAACCCTGGCGGAGTGAATCGAGCAGAAAAATACTACGGCAAACGTTCAACTCATTTTTTGACAAATTGACCATGTTAAGCTTGAGAAGGCAGCACGTTTCACAGTGTAAAGAAGTCAGAAAACATGAAATAGCATGTTACTTTAAAGCCACACTATTAAACTTTTGCTGACGGCTCCCCCATGTGGTTGATAAGCTCAATTGTCTGTTAACAGTGTCGTGAATAATAAGCACCCCGTGGGCAGCACAATACACGTGAATTTGTTGACTAAACTGATGAAACCGGCGAATGCAGAAACGTCGTTTGTAAACCATTTCACACTCTTCCGCAGGCAGGGGATGGGCGGGGCTGTGTGTACCGACCCAGAACCAGACTGTGGTTGCAGCCGATATGAGGCTGCTCAGATAGCAGCGGCTGTCGAATTCATCCGGTTAAGAGTTGTTCTACCACTGAAATAATTTTAGAGACATAATTTCAAGGTCGAAAAAATGACATAGTTTTGCTTTAAACCCTCCAAAGCATCATATAACACCAAGTAACCAACAACTAACAAGCAACATCACTTTACATTTATTAAGCTTTTTTAAATGTTAGTTTAAAACCCAATCGTTGTTCATTCATGTTAGTTCATTGTGCATTACAGTGTCTAGTTTAAAAATTGCATCAGTGAATGCTGAAATAAATGAATGAATGAGCTAATAAATGCTGTGAAGTTGTTAATTGTCAGTTCATGTTAACCAATGTTTACAATTCAAACTTTATTGTAAAGTGTTACCGCAAACGAGCAGAAAACGTAGGCTAATTGTTTATGTATTTTTAACCACCTTGCAAGGGATATAGACATATTGAAATGATGGCAATGATGATGATAATTATTAGGTCAGGTAAGAGCCACATTAAACAACAAAGTCACTTTGAAGTAATCGTACTTTTGAGATGAACACGCACGAATGGTATAATTAGCCTGCGGGAGGAAATCTGGGATTTTCTTTAAGATACGGCAGAATTGCATTGGTGATAATTAAGGTGAATGTCGATCGCACAATTTAATTTGTGCGCATTTTGTGTATTGTTAGCTACGAATCTCTCTGGAAAACCCTATTCATTTAGTCTGCTTATGAGGCATCAGGCTTCTTGTGGCAGAGGAAGAATAATAAAATACATTGATAAACATCAATTATGGAACTAATGTGCATCCTTAGCTTTTCATTTTTATACATCAGCAGTAAAAAAGCTTTTTGTCTGGAAGAGAAAAAGAGACATGAAATTTGCAACATGCAACATTCATTTCAAGTAAAATCTAGTACATTACACATCTCTTCATAACTGCGATATTTAAACTCATCAGTACAAAGTTCTACTCGCACTCATAAGTAAAGAAACTTTACTCTGATCATATAAACAGCAGACCATATTCTAATAGAAAGTGCCGTATTATAATAATTAATTTCTACAAGGCTATTTTTAAAATGCAATTTTAACATCTAAAACAGTTATGTAAACCTATCTAATAAACCTATAAAAGATATAATGTATGCAACGAAACACTTCTGTATATTTTTATAAACCATACCCGATTCTAGAAGGACTCTGCCGCATTTAAAACAAAGTGTCAGAAGCGATATCACTGGAGGTGCTAAAGTAACGCATCAACACAGCAGCGGATGTCTACAACAATGAAAACACATTATTTCTCCCTGCTTAGTGTGGAGAACAAGTGCCGAGATCAGCTATATGAAAGCACTAGCGTGAGCCCTGATGTTCGCACTGCGTGGTACAGCTGAAACATGTTAAAATGTAAAGGCGTGCTTTATATACAGCCAAGAAAATCATTTCTTTGAAGAGGTTCAGGAGTAAAAAGCCTGTCAGTCGTGCTGTGAATGAAAATGAGTACAGCGTGCTTTGATCTAGCGGGATTTACACTAAAATTCAACACTCATCAAAGCTGTTATTCCTTAAGTGGCACACAAGTTGTGCACAATGGGATATTCATAGCACAACTTCTATTCAAATGATTATGATGCTCTCCATTTTTCATTCATTCTTACCTCACCTTTTCTTTCTTCTAAACATACAAATGAACAAACGCCACATTTCACCTCCAAATGTGTCATACACCAAAAGTATTTGTACTTTGCCACACAGAATACCTTCATACTTTGAATCATGCAAATGCTTCTAAATGGACCAATCAAAAGCCATTTTTGGTGTAAAAAGCACCACTGATGTCAATAAGCTTAAATGTGATCAAAATGCTACACATCCG
This sequence comes from Triplophysa rosa, assembly GCF_024868665.1. Classification (NCBI taxonomy): domain Eukaryota; kingdom Metazoa; phylum Chordata; class Actinopteri; order Cypriniformes; family Nemacheilidae; genus Triplophysa; species Triplophysa rosa. The sequence continues at coordinate 8,065,851 of NC_079893.1, read as the reverse complement.
TCACATCCATTGTTCCATGGAATCGGCCATTTTGTTTCTACAGTAGCCCTAAACGGACAAACTGCTCTACAGAGCGCGTTTCGTAAATTCCGTTACCTCCTTCGGAAAATAAGAAAAAATGTCACAACATCTTAGTCCTGTGTCAGCTGCCATAGTACTTCTAAAGGGAGGGGTCGAGTAAGCCGTCGGTTGCAATTTGCAATCTCACCACTAGATGCTGCTAAATTTCATACACGGGACCGATCTTTAAGCAAAACCATCCTGTTCAAGTGTACATACCCACATACCCCGACTCTTAAAATGTCATGTTGCCTTTTTGAGCTTCAGTGTATGTTTGTATCTCAACTGGCCTCAGTGTGAAAACGTGGATCTCATACAGTCACTGTTAGTGGTCAAATCCACTGAAAATGCTGGAAAAGCAAAGAATGAACGGAAGACCAGTAGACAGTTTAACAGCTCAGATCAAACAA